>NC_088301.1:45358502-45522806 GCF_032854445.1 Liolophura sinensis | reverse complement strand
GATTCGGATCTGAAAGTATAAAGACAGAGAGCCAAGCATGATTTAATTGTTCGTATGTGTTTGTTTTATTGTGATTAAACATTCTTTCTGTCAGTTCACAGTCTCTGCGAAAATAGTCTAGATGACATGATTTTAGTGCGGCATCAATGGAACGCTGTGCCAAGACACCAGATATGACACCACATTCAACCATAAACATAGGTATGCTGATCGCCAGGCTATCTGTGAAGTTCACAGAATGCTGATTTTAATTTTCTTCACTTGATTAATCCCCACTGATTTCAGTTTACGATGATACGCCGTCAACCAATATGGACGATCCAGGTCAATAATGGCAAGGCCAATTCCCAACATGACGTTTAACACAACAAAGAACTAAGAATGTATATAAAGAGAAAGAGTCAACAGTATCCAATAATGTTGGTAATTCAAATTCGTGTCCCATGCTAGTATACATGTAAAAGTTGTTGAAAATAAATATGTATCTCAGCTGTTTGCATCTGTACCTGTATCCAACGCGGTGATCTAATGGAACAAGAGGAACATACAGTCCCTAGCCCTGGATTAAGCGGAATTAGACACAATCACGAAGTTGAGTGCCAGATGTCCTGAAGGATCTATCAATATATTTACTTACAAGAGAGTGATACTTATTGTAAGTAGTCAAAGTGTTACCACGTCGCTCTCTACAGTAACCCTATACCTTTAGGCCTGTATATGTCTTCATCAGATAAACCTGGAGCAAGTCCTCATAGTTATAAAAAAAATTTCTAGAATGGCCGGACGAATTTCCAGAAAGGGATAAATTTCCCAGTATATGTAATAGAGACAATCTTTCAGCCATATATTTCCCCTTATTACCCATATCTAGAATTCTCGTCGTTAGGAATATATTATTCAGTCCTTAATAAAGCATCTTGGGTGGCATGTTAACGTCTTTTATAATTACCGGTATACGAAATTAGTGTTACGTCATTCCGCGTGACTTATTCACATTTCCGCTATTATGTGGTTTAACCGCCAAACAAATATCCAATCATCGATAAAGTGATTAATTTTGCGATGCAGCTGATTACTTCATTCCGCAGTGGTAAGCTTTGATTACACTTACCTGGTAACTGATTAAGGTTCATGAGCTCTGTGCCATTAACAAACCACTGTGGCATGTCAGGTGGCTGGTCGCCAGGTAATGACCGCGACAAACACTTCAGCTCCATGTCAGAGTTCTCGTACACTAGTGCCTCTCCTAACTGCTCGACCCATATTGGTTTGGCTGGTAAAATGTTGACATGATTATAGAATTAATCAATGGAGAGTGTGTGAGCTGAACCATTGTGGTTTAACATGAATTTGAGAAAGAGCCTTACAGTATGCTATTACCCCTAGCATTAGATAAGTCAAATAGTTTTCTGTCCATTCTGCTCACGAATTAAGAGTTCGTGAAGTGGGCATGTATATGGGTAAAGAACAAAAGTTACAACATTGGAAAACCACCGCTCCCTTTCATCTAACTGGCAATCCCTCTGACTTAAAGCCGCAGTGCAAACGACGGGAGTTACAGACACAAACCAGATATCTGATCATACGTATAACTGGTGAAATCTGGCCTATGTAAGTTAAGCTTGGGGTTTTATGATAACTGTTCATGTAAATGCTTAATATCACCTTAAAAACCTTTTAGGTAAGAAAATAATGTAGTGATGTTAAATACAATTTATTTTAGGTCAATGGTTTCATTTGCTAGTCTTTAAAAGAGGAAGTTGTAACCTGCTCGCTTGGCGTTCAGCATGAAGGGGATGGTGCAACAACTGGTTGACCCGTATGAGTATAATGGCTGGGGCGGGGCAACTTACTTGCCTTCGGTAATTCGTGTCAGTGAAGCAGCACTAGAAAAAAGAGCTATTAGCACAATTAATCATTACTCACACGTGATGTTGTAGGTGAAGTTCCTCATTGATCGATTTCCAATGAGGCATTCAAAGGGCCCTTTGTGTTTTTCGGAGACGTTTGTGATGGAAAGTAGGCGACCGTAAGGATCACGTTTTATAGAAGAAACATCGCCTTGGAAGTTAGGATATAGCCATCTTTGCCGAGGGACAGGTCTGTAGGTCAAAAATAGGAATAAAATTTGAACCATCATCTCATTTTCAATCTCAGTTTGAAATGTATTGGTAAGTGAATACTGGAACACAATGACAATTTTATACATCATGTAAAACACCGGCGGTTTTAAACCATTTTCCTGGTGTGAATACAAGCTATGTGTACACAGATAATTATCCAACGGTGCCAGCAATGTAAAATCACTGTGAGAAACTCACTGTCCTGAAACTATGCACTCAAAGTTTGCCGTGTCTCCCAGGGCAACAGGCTCGTTGGGACCGTCAGCAAATACAAGCTTTGGCTGCTGCAGGAATGAGATGTCCACTGAAAATGTCAGAAACGACAAGCACGTTTTACAACACGTTTAAAGCACGCTGCGTTTTGATATTTTTCCTGATATTTAGAAAGCAGTTGCTTGCAAGTAAACATCTTTCCGAAAGACACAAATTCATGGGTGGTTTTACTGGCAGAATGATTAGGAGAGGATGCGCTACAATTTAATAGTTCACTTAAAACCCATTTCAGTATGCTTGCAGTAAAAGCTGCGGTCTTCCACACTTTTATATAGTACGTATATTAATAACATAATATATTGTAATACATTCAAAGAAAACGATTTATAAAGCAATAATTGATATACACGTGTGTAAGTATGAATGGTAGGTGGATATCACGTAAGGAGGCCGCTTTCATTACGCAGAGTAAACCACCGACATTTGGCAATTTACTGTCCAACTTTCACACCTGTGTATGACTTTTGTCTTATTGGGGGAATTGGGGGAATTATCTGTGTGACTCACTTGGCATAACAATGAGTGTTATACTTCGAATAGTTCGGTAGAGATTAAGTGTTGGGTTTCGGACTCCACACGTGTAGGTTTTAGAATCTTCGGGCGTCACCCACAGAAAATTTAAATCACCTGAAACCAGAAAACGTCTATTACATCATGTATTCTATAACTTAAATAGGCCTATCATGCATGCAAAATACTTACGCAGTAATTCACTTATTTCTTTGTAATGAACTTCCAGTATTTCAATATGCAGCACTATGAATTCCTATTTTAAATAATTTTTGTAACCTTAACCGTAAAAACATTGTAGTCACTAACATTTTTCTACAACAAAGAAAGTTTACCGTTCGGTGACTCGAAAATTCTGTCTGAGGCATATTGGTCCAGCCAGAACACCTCTGCCTTGGGTTTGCTCAGTACTTTATTATGACAAAACAGACGAACAAACGAGCCAGCCTGTATTCTACGGGTCTCTGACTGCATCTGGGGAGCGGGCCCAACCTCTGTGAATACCAAATACGTGTATGTTTACTGCAGTTATTAGTATTGAGTTAAGTGCGCCGTACAGGGAAGAAGACCAAATCCTCATTGGCTGTTACGTGATAAAGACAAGCCCAATAATAATCTTGGATTATGCTTTTCTCCCTCATGAACCAGTTAATCAGTTACAATTCTGTTTACATTTACATTCATTTTCGTTAACATGAAACACAAACATTTTATACAGTAAGTTGCATTAGTTACCATAATTACACAAAGAAGAGCCTCACTGGTCGCGCAGTCGACTTAATTAAGACTGATCATTTAACATTTAAGTTGCGTGGTAGAGAGCTTAAGTCATGTAAGGTTTGTTGCGTACCTTTATGCCGAGGTAGAAAGGTTTTCTTGGTGCTATGAGCAATTACCTCATAAAACCTGAGATATGTTTCACTACTACCTAAAACACTTATCCGTCCATACCTGCAGAATCCACCCTGATAAAGTCGGATTTCGATAATCCCCACTTGTTACTGGCGAAGCACTGGTAACTTCCCTCCATTAATTCTTCAGGTAACAGCAGAACCTGGTTGTCTTCTACTAAATGAGGACAGGGAACTTCACCATCATTCAAAGTCCAGTCATACCTGAAGATATTGAAAACCGATTACTTTGTCAGGTATATACTATCTAATTAATATTTGCAAGATCACGAAAACCTTTACATCATCTTTTACGTAGAATAAAGCCTCAAACATAACTCCACATGCAATCAACATATAATACGTTATGCTATCAAGACATATTGAAATTAAAGCAGAAAGATGTCAAACCTTGGATTAGGGAAGCCCTTTCCGTTACAACTCAGCTGGGTAATTTCACCTGGGTACACTTCGGAAGCCACTTTAACCTGCCCATCGGCTTCGTTAATTGTCGTCACACTCTCGATGAAGGCAGGCATTCTGGCTACAATGGCGAAGGCACAAATTTAGGTCAGACTTTAATCAGCTCACCTATACGCCAGGTAAATTGGGCAACCCTGTATCTAATGTATAATTGAAAAAATGTGAGAAAATGTGGAAAATTGAAAACTTTACAGAGCAAAAAACAACCCTTATGTCTTCCGTGCATACAATGATACTATATGATAATTTGACTTGACATGACACTAACCAGGCCATTTCATAACTTTCACAGCAATTTTCTAAAAAGTCGGTAATTTTGTAGCCTTATATGGATGAATCTTACGAATGAAATCTTGATACTTAATGTTTATAGGACCTACATTCAAAACCGAAGTTGGACGATGTTGGAGCATTTTGCGTCAGTGCTATTGCTGGCATAGCCTCCGGTATCATACAGCTATTGGCTGAAATTCTTCCTGTGAATGACAGAGATAAAGAAAACAAACGTTATGTAATACTTATGGAGAAATATAGGTGTATTTGGAATAACATATGCCTGTCAACTGCATAATCGCGCAATCCATACATGCATGTGCTTCACAAGAACAAGCATAAGTCTTAAAAAGTCAAATTTTCATCACTTTGCATCGACATGCCACATTCTGTCTAAACGACAAAGAAGATGACAATGTCTAAACTTCTACATCCCCGTCGTTCCGCCAAAAGTGGTCATGCGGTCATGCCATCCTCTTATTCCATAAATGTTCAGCCTTGTGGTTGCGGTACCTTTCTTGACGACGTAGTTTGGTTGAGGTTGACCAAGTGCATATTTCAGTAACGGGATTTCATTGTACCGGATTCCAAACACACATCCATCAATACCAGGATTGTTAAAATCTAAAAAAACATGAAAAAAATATATAAACTTTCATGCAATACACGATCTACAGCCTTATCTGACTATATGTGAGTTGTGAAATTTGACAGGTAATCTTAAATGTAAGTACTGTACTTTAACTATATGAATGTGATGCAGTAATGAGTGTATACAAAGCTGGTCACCCTCTGTACTCTAAATTCAAATCTTTGTTAGCATTCTCCATTCTTGGTAGGAGAATCCTCTTCCCACTGATATCTTTGCACATACCTATGGATCCTATGGTCATTGACATCACCCGATCAAATGATGTGTCCCTAACAGGGAATATTAAGCTGCTTTCCGTCTCGTCAACCTATAAAGAGCCAGTTTAGAAGAATCGTTTGTTACAAAATAACAAAGATTGTGTGCGAGTTTTTATCGCTGTGAGTTAAAGTCCAGCTCATGCTGGTTTCCACTCCAGCTGTACGCGTAAAGGTACAGCAGCAAGCGGCAGGTGATCGTGGGTTCTAACGGGCTTTGCCCGGTTTCGTCTAATCATAATGCTGGCCGCAGTGGCATAAGTAAAATATTCTTGAGTGGGGCGTAAAACACCAATGAAATAAAGAAATAAATATAAAGTATTTACGAATAGAGTAAAATGACCCTATTGATTCATTTACGTATTGTTTTGCTCTGTACTCAAGAATTTTAACCTCTCTGATTTATGGCTTGAGGAATATGCAGTGTCTGGAGTAAACATCGCCCTCAACATTCTCCTGACAAACTTCCTGACTTAAAGTCGCAACTTAACAGGGAGATTCCACTCGCCAGTTGTTCTTTTTCTGGGGTCAAAATTTCCACCGCCATAAAAAGCATCATATCTACCGTATGTGCACCAAGAATACCGGTAGAATATCCAGGACCGCTTGGGTGGACTATAATGTTTAAAGTATCCGTCTCGAAGTTCGGAAGACCTGTGATCAAAAGACTAAATGCAGCACTTTGGCGACATGTATTCGCCCTGCCACAAGAAGACACAGTATATGTACATACACTTAATGACTCATTGCCGTAATGTGACTGAAAAATAATAAAGATAGAAGATGGAAGATAGATACAAGATAGAAGAAGAATAAATAAATAAATACAGCGCTTTAAGTGTCAAAATCTGGAAAGATCATTTGCTGCATGTCCTGAAAGTTGGTTCCACAAAGGTGGAATGGATTTTAATCCTTGTCTTACCATGAGGAGGAGCTGACTGTTGACGGTATCTACGGTAACCTTGACCGAATGAGGTTCTCCATCTCCAACGACAACCGGACTCGTAACATTCCTATACCCGGAACCATAATTTAGCTCGATGTTCACTTTTCCTGGAAAGACGACAGAATATTTCAAATCTGATGTCAAATCCCACAGATGTTTGAGACTGATCGCCCACAGTGTAATTGTACACACGTTTCTGCTGGTTATAAAAAAGAGGTGATATCCACAGAAAAAATAAGATTTCGTCCAATGACTTGACATACCTTCATACTTTTTCTTGCTTCACAGTATGATATTTTAATACATATATGGACGTTTTCAGTGTGTATGAACTACCTACTGGATTTGACTCACCGGTTATTACGGATATATAACTTTAAGAGACTGTGTTGCTAGTTTCATTAACGAAACTGGTCATTGGGCATATGGTTTTGGAATCTGTTTCACTGCATAAGTGTCTGAACTTTGTATTTTTTGCTTATTATTGTAAACGTTCAAAAATGTGAAAGAAAAAAATATCACCTGAAACAATTAGGATGGAGAGAAACTCATTCAGCTGAGATATAACTTGGAAAAGGTATCTTCTGCTATTGTAATCATTGGTTCGGAAGCTGAATTCGATTTCCTTTGGCGTGTCCGGTTGAAATTCCCGCCTTGTGTAAAACGCCACACTCGAGTTTGATGCCATACTGGCACCAACAGCTATAGGTTAACAAAGAGTATAAGGGGTTAGCAACTAAAACTGTCAAAATGTTCATTATAAAAACACAATGACTTCGTTATGTTTGAGTTAAATTTCTTACTTATTTATTTATTTGATTGGTGTTTTACGCCGTAGACAAGAATATTTAACTTATACGATGGCAGCCAGCATTATGGTGGGTGGAAACCGGGCACTTCCCGGGGAAACCCACGACCATCAAGAGGTTTAAATTTCTTACAATAAAGGTCTCGTGCATTTGCATTTTTGAAGAATTCGAAAACAGTCGAAGATCTCTTATGTAGTATTGTGAATTGCTGGTTAACATGGTAGTAGATTAACGACGAAAGTTGTAAAATAATGCTTGGAGCATTTTTTGTATTTATTTGCACAAATTACCTCACCTTTGCCACAATAACATCCACTGAAGGCAGAGGCCTCACAGTCACACATAAACGTAGCATAAAATTTGTTCGTGCAAGAGCCGCTGTTCAAACATGGATTGCTGTAGCATGGAGAAATACACCCTGAAGAGAAAAGACGGCTTAAAATGGTACAATGAACTCATGCACTGGCGTCTCTTAACGATTGGTAAACGACATTTGATAATATATATCCTTTACATCAGTTTTTTTAGACAGTCGTCAAATTCTGAATTTTTATCACTGGTTCCTTTTACCATATCTTTCTTTTGTAATCAGGAATAAATATATCCGAAAGTTGCAACGATTCAAAGCTAAGGACTTAAAGCATGTACTAGTTTCTTTTATACTTATGCCATTGAGATAAGGCTTTAAGCAGTCTCCCAATTTACACTGCTTGGTTTTATTGCATTTTTAAATTTTATTTTAAATAAAGTTTATAGTTACCTTCCAGTATTCCGTTGTCTGTGAGTTTATCCTCGACCAGTTTTCTCAAATTAACCATGTCTCCGTTGATTCTGAGTCCTCGGAAACACCCCAGAAATTGATTGGAACCGTCTTCGTTTCCTCCTAGTATTGCCAATAAGGGAACAGATTTGGTGATTAAGCTGTAACGTTATACTAGGAGTTCTAAAATAATTTCTTACTGAATAATTTACACCTATATGTTCGTTAAACTGGACGAAATGACAATAACAAAGCTTTGTTTCAAGAAACTCTGTTGAGGAAACAATCTAACGGACCATGCGTATTTGGTATCCATTTATCATATAATCTTTACGAAGTTTGCCAAAGGCTTCCCTGTCATTCACAAGCTGTGGTAATTGGAAACTCCATTTTAGCTCATAAGTGTGATGTCTGTGTTGAGTTACCTAAAATCATGGGGGAATCAGTCATGAGCTCCCTCTCCTCTACCCATTGGTCAAACGCCACGACCTTGGTGGTCCTGTTGTCGATGTGGATCACTGCCTCTTTGGAATTGAACTCGAAGTACACGGAGTGCCATTTGTTGTCATTCAGCCGGAATGGTAACGCCCATAGCAGGCTCCTCGCAGGTACATCATGCATCAGTTGTACGTACAGCTGTGTTGGTCCTGAAATTCGTGGATCATTAAAATATAACATGTATAATCACATTCAGAGACAACTCTAAGCTGTATAACAAAAACAGTCTCCGTTTTACATCATTAAGATATTGGAGATCATGTGCCATTTTCACAAAATTTCGCATATGTCATATTCCTCTTAAATTTTTCGCGGCGCGATTTACGAGGAGAGTTACTAAACATTTATATACGAAGTTTTGTAAAAGCGGGCCCAGAACATCAACTTTAATGATTCTGGCATTAACGCCTGTATCAAAGGTAGAGTGAGATGTATTTTAAGGTGTCGTCTTCTCACCTTCTTAAACTTTATTTTCACAACTAAGAAACGCTAAATCACAAGAACAAACCTCCTGATGTTGAACTCTTGTAGACAAATGTAACATTTATCTAAAATTTGCACAAACTTAGCAACCTGATAAATTCCATTGCACTTTTCATACCTTCAATCCTTATGACCAGGTAGTTTTTATTCCGGGCTCCTGATGCATATAATAAAGTACTTCGGCTTTTGAGAGTTTTGAATTGGAACCAGATCGTGATTGGCGCAGAGTACAGGCGCCTGTCCAGCCTGATGGTAGAGTTCAGCCGTGAGAAAGTTACCACGTTCGTAATGCCGGCTAGGTTAAAGAAAAAGTAAGACAGAATGCCAATCTTCCATAGCTTTTAGGTGTTTATTTATCAGTTGTGCAATTCTGACAGCACTTCCTTCAACGAAATTCTTATTTCTATCGATGAAAAAAGCTTTTCGAAGAATAAATGCGCTTAAATGTGGAAAATATCATATATGATTTATACATTTCGAATAAACTTTCGGAACGGCAGAAAGAAATTATCCCACAATAATGATAAATTCAAATACAAATTATAATACACCCCTTCAGAAGGTGATTACTCACAGTCACCACTACACGTCAGTGGACCAATGTAATATTGGCCTGTCTTGTCGTCAGCTACTGTCCCCGTGTCCCCAAAGCGGACATGACGGATAGGTAGATCTTCCATCTGTGTCACATATCCCTTGTCTGAGGTAGTCTGTCCAGAGTTACAGTTACATGTTCCTCCATTAATACACCCTTCCGTCTGTTTACACAAACACCCGCCTGTTTCTGCGTCGGCCCCGCCCCAGTAATAGTGCTCCTGGTTGTTTCTACCCACCCAGAATCCATAAGGAGTCTGAGAGTTGGCTGAAAAGAAAACAAATTTGAAACGAAACGAAACATATTCGTTTGAAAAGCATGTTTGATTTTCAATAGTTTGTAGAACAATCATAATTATTTTAAATAAAAGAAATAACATGCTGAAATTTTAATATTTAGATCTTTGGTGATTGTTTCGTTTTCAGGGTGCATGTGGACTTTCGCTACACTCACCTGGCGTAAGAAGAAGCCTGGAATTTCGACATTTGTACTCAATAAACTGTCTACAGCTTGTGCTTCTGTCAATTATTCCTACGAGTTCCTTCTCAGCAATACCAAAGTAACTGACAGTCCCTCTGAATGATCCGGGAGCCTGA
Organism: Liolophura sinensis; assembly: GCF_032854445.1. Lineage (NCBI taxonomy): Eukaryota > Metazoa > Mollusca > Polyplacophora > Chitonida > Chitonidae > Liolophura > Liolophura sinensis. The sequence continues at coordinate 45,512,661 of NC_088301.1, read as the reverse complement.
AAGCCATCTACTATGGCAAAACTGTTGTTCATGCCGCTCGGCACTGACACGGTAAAACCGTCCTGATTGGCTGAAAAGATGGAACACTATATTTATTCTTCCTGTGACTTTTAGTAGCAAATTACATGCCTACTACAGCACCATGGCTTAAGTAAAATAATAGGTAAAAAAATGCTGTGATTTTAACTGCAATTTGTTAGAATGTCATTTGCCAAGTATAGTCAGAAAAGAAAAATACACAAAGATGCAACAAATGTAAACCTAAGCAATGTCTTTGATGCCTAACTCTTGTTACACGCTTTTTAACATCTAAAGAGTACGGCCCTTCTTTCATATAAAACTACAAGCAAATAAAGATATATTTTACCCGACGAAATTTGTTAAGTCACTACCGTGCAGTAATTTATACAATAAATACTATCAAGCTGAAGATAGATTTCGAAGTCACAGGATTATTGTCCATGGAGTTTGTGACTATGGTCATTGTAGTGATACGAAGTCTAAAAGGAATTAGATTGTCCAGCCGTCTTTGAGTTGCCTACAGTGTAGTTATTGGCCATGTGGGCCGCGTGTTAGTATTCGGCTCTCGGTGGGTCGTATGCGACTTAAGTATATGAAGTCCGCCAAATTTTTGGAGAGATCAATGACAATGAGAGATACTTCCTATCGAGGAGCGTTGCTCAGTTTCACCAAACCGTTAACCCTAATACCAAGCGATTATGAATACAACAACATATCGTCAATTTAGCATACCATAGATACATGTATTACACACTACCGTTCAGTAAGCAAGAAAAAGTGTTTAGAATAATGCTCTTGCTCTTATAACGGAAATATGACAACGAATACAACTGGTGACAGCGTCACTGTCATCCCACTGTCATTCAGTTCTTTGGCTATACACTTACATAATATGTTAACATAATATGTTAACATAAATGTTGCCTAAACTTACAGCAATACACGTCTGTTGGAAGCAGGGGTCCAGATCCATCTACATCAATAGTGGCCTCCACAGCATTGGCTCCCAGAGGAAAGTTCACAAAAGAACAAGATTGGGGGTACAAAGCTGAAAAAGGAACCGGTATGAGAAGTTTATTTTGGACATGTCTTGACAGTTGTATTGGAAATTTCAGGAAACATTTTATCGAGAAATTAATATAAAATCCATAAAGACAAATAGAATATAGACTACATATTTACACATTTACAGCATAGCTTGCAAGGTCCCTCGTGTAAATGGAATTAAATGACGTCAGACATTGCGACTGACACTGGCTTACGTGTATGGCATACGGCCCCCATGTAGCCAGTATTTGTACAGTTACAGATGAAGTTTCCCCTAATCCGTGTGCAGCGTCCACTCCTGCAGGGATTTGGGTCACATCTAAAACAGGACGAAATATTTTTGGTCAAATAACTTCAGAAATGTATCCTTTACAATGGAATTATTAAAACATCCTCTCAAATATCTTAAAATAAACTTTTATAAGCTTATGATGTTATATATTTATTTATTTGATTGTCGCTTAACAGCGAAATTTCATTAAGACGGCAATCTCGTTTATGGATGGAGAAACCTGTCTGCCTGTTGCATTTTCCTGATACCTGGCGAAACTTCTGGATTAAATCCAGAGCTGGATTCGAGCCTGCAACCTCACTGGTCAGAGACTGATCTTTTGTAATGGGCAAACACCTTTGTCAAATGAGTATAAGTGTTGTATGATTTTAAACAATCTCGTTTACATTATTTAGAATGAGTTTGTCGTTTAAAAGAACTACCTATCAAATACTTTGCACTGGCCAAACTTTGCCCCGCTGATAACATGATCTTGTTCTCGAAGGTCAGTGACGCTTTTGAATCCAGATGTGAAGGACACACCTTTCATACAACCTTCAAACCCTTCCGAATACGGATATCCACCTAAAAAATGGGAAAAAATTATTCCTGTACACAACGTAAAATTACGCGTGTGTTGGAATGACCCACTACAAAAAATGTCTCAGGCTTTTTAAAAACATCGATTTTATTTTAATAAAACTGTAAAATTATTACTATAAAATGTACTATTAATTTCGCCTTTGCATATAAGGACAATGAGCATATAATGTTTTATCAAGTTATCAAAGAAATGATTTCTAAAAGAAATATCAAGATCGTTGTTCCAAGGTAACCGTCCCAGGATGAGATTAACAGTGTAGCCTTGAGTGTAGATATTTTGATGTGACGTGCACATTTTTCAACTAAGAATATTCAAATGCATTGTGACTAGTGACTCAAAATAGAGATTTAATTACCTGACCGCATTCCATCACTCAGGTGATACAAGATGATAAACTCAACAGAAACAGTCATTATGAAACGAGATAGAAATCGAACATTTTTCTTACCAAGATATAAGTAATACTTTTGATTAACATCTCTCCACGTAGGACCAGTGAACAGCATCCTGCCAGCAACGAAATTACCCATCCTCAGCTCCAGGTTTGTTTCGTTCAGGGAAAATTCTATTGATCGCAAATTTCCATCACCTTGATCCACACCTGAAATAATTACATTGACACTTCAAATGAGCACCAAATACAACAGCTGTCAAAACGCCATCTGTTTGTCTATGCCATAATCTATTTTCACCATATGGCATAAAGTTAGAAAATTCACGGAACTGACCAAGCAAGTAGAAGGAAGACTATGTATGTCATATAGGCATAACGTGCAACTTATGAAAACGTTTGTGAAGCTGACAAACCAAGGAAAAGACACATAATATCGGAATAAATAGAGTGAAGCGAAAGGAGTAACATCCCCCAAAAGTATGAACAGCAACACATTCTTGGATTGGCAAGACAACTAAAAGGAGCAAGAAGTAAAAGGGTACCGCTAACCAGCAAAGCATGAAATTATTCTGGAATAGATGATCTTCCAGGGGGAAGATAGACTATGACTTCTTCAGTCACTTAACTTGTAAACTAAATGGAGTCTCTTCACCCATCGATCAGATGGACATTTATTGTTTTTAAGGAGGCATACCAGTATCAAACTGCTGTTGCTGGGAGATTCCGTATCTCCATTGTTGGACGCGAAGAATTCTGCTACGCCGCACCGACACCTGAAAAAAAAATGCGAGCAATTTGTAGAAACTATGGATGTGAGAAAATGACATCAGCCAACCGTCCCAGTCTAAGTTCTTCAGGATATTAATAATAAATGCAACAATAGATTCACAACTAATAGGCTGGATGAAAGCACAAGAGCGTAAGGGTGATATTCTATACTTACCGAAATATTTCCGGTTTCTCCAAAGTCTAACGAAAATAAACTAAAATCTGTGTCGAAGGTTTTGAAGTCGATATTAACCCTTGACCTGTTGTTGGCTGGTGCAGACAAATTGTACCACACGTAAGAGTCTTGTCCCGAAAATGTTACCGTTTCCGTGGGCAACTGATCGAAAAGGACAGAAAAGCACAAAAGTAAAACATCGCTTGTGGTCAACTCCACGCTCATTGACATGCTTTTGAATACATGCATGTGATGTAAATTATAACAAAACTGTTGAAGCCTTGTTACAATATTACACACAGTTATACGATATACAAATACAAAGTTTATTTGTTTTACAAGCAGAAAAACATTGGGAGTACACAAACATAAACTATGTTTTCCATTTCTCACGTACAACCAGATCATGTTTAATATAGTTACAGTTATATACACAGGGTAGTATAGGAACAGAAGAATATGCCATCATAATAAAACACACGTCGGTTTCAATAAGTCTATGCTCACCGAACATCCTCGCCGGATATTTCCTTCATAGCGGTATGTTGTACTATCCACAAGGAATTCATCCAAAACCAATCTGTTGTTGACCACAATATCTCGAAAACATCCCGAGAATATGGTCTTCTTGATATGTTCAAGATCCAGTAGTCGCGGTGAGCCGAAATATATCTGCCGAGTAAAAGAATACCCAGTTCATGTAACAGCTGAAGATAACTATAAATCTGGATAACTGTCTGGCTATCTTTGTCTGATTGGTAACAGGCAGCGTTCAATTGTAAACGAAATCTAATTTACTAGTATGTTATGTCATTGTTCGTTTGCACGGGACACGGTCAAAAAAAGTAATGGGAGATAACCGTGAATAGGACGACTTGGCTAATCCATCGGTATCATAAAGACTTTGGATCGTAATTCATAGAGTAACTAAAATACTGGCTTCTGGCTTTTTAGAAAAGGTCAGGAAAATGTATGGAGTTGCTTTCTATTTAATTACACTATTAAACATATTTGACAATGAGACAATCTTTGTAAATTATGACATTGGTTGCCTTTATTGTTTCTCTCAAAGCCCGTATTGTTGCGATGATAAAAGAAACTCTTGATTACCTTTCCACCAAGACGAACTGGTGTCCATAAAGTTTCCTGGATTTCTTCTTTATTGAAAGTGACAGCAAAGTTGGTTCTGTTGATTGACAACGTGACATTATTCCACTCGTTGTCGGGATCTCGTTCGACTGTAGTGTAACCCGATCCTGCTCGACCTGGAAGTTGCAAGTTTTACCCGTACAAGTTAATTCATGGGGGATAGATTGATTTGATTGGTGTTTTACGTCGTACTCACGACGGCGGCCGGCATTATGGTGGGAGGAATCCGGGCAGAGCCCTGTGGATACCCACGACCAACAGCATTTTGCTGTCAGACCTGGCCGAACAGGAAGCCAGCATGAGCTGGACTTAAGCTCACAGCAATCGCCTTGGTGAGGCTCCTGGGGATAGACTGGATGAATCATTTAGCGTGTAAAAATAGGAAATTTACAAACGGTACATATACATTATTTTCGGTGTAACGAGCCGCTTTAATTATTTTGTTTGGTTTTTGTAAACTCGTAGGTTCTAAGGGAATAACCGCAAATGCATTTATTGAACATATAATTTATACAGTACTTCTTAATTATTTCTGTAATAATAATTATTTATTTCAATAGTGATGAAAGAGTTTACAGACTAAATATATAAACGATCATCTTGCCAGTGTCTGGTGACATGGCCATCTTAACACCACTTTTTATATAATTCTGAACGACCGAGCGATTCAACCTTACTACCTATTCTTGATGCAAATTATGTTGTCGCTGCGAGTTTAAGCCCAGACCATGCTGGCTTTCTCTTCAGTTGGGAGGTGGGAAGGTCTGGCAACAGCCTATGTGGGTCGTGTGTTTACCCCGAGCTCTGAGCGGTTTCATCTCACCATAATGCTGGCTGCCGTCATATAAGTGAAACATTCTCTAGTACGGCGTAAAACACCAATGAAATAAATAAAAAATTGTTGTTCGATTAAGACACTGTCAAACATGCTTAAACTTCAAGCACTGAATACCAGTTTCACAACTTAGGGTGAGTGTCCCAAGTTTTCTTGATGGGCTTAGACCTGAGGCTGTTTAACCACTTATAACATATGTTGTAAAGAGATTTAATTCAGATAACTTCCAGTGAACCCGGCTTCTTATTGTTTCTTTTCCTGCAATCTGGGAAACTCCATGTACTAGGGTAAGGGACATAGTAGGGAAAATATAGGCTTATCGATATCGTCCTTTTGTTCACAGGATCTTGAAGACAGTATGGGCCCACACATGTGATTATCCTTTTTTATCTACAGGATGTCCATAAGCTTTAGACATAATGTTTTATTCAGATATACAAGTACAGCTTATATACAGCCCCCAGGCTTTCTCATAGATTTTCAGTCAACGGGATGAAGACAAAAGATTTCGGTACTATTTAACTTTATCTCAGCCTTTACATGTAACTCAGAGGAGTCACGTGTCAGCCCGGATATAGGGTACATATGTATGTGCGCTTACCTCTGATAAGCTTTATCTGGAAGTACATCCGCCCAGTGGTAATGTTGCTGATCAGCTCCAAGACAACGAAGTGACCCTCTCCTGCTATGTACAATAAAGGTGAGTCTCGAGACACTGCGCGAAATTCAAAACTTATTTCCAAATTGTTCATGTCTAGATTTGCTGTGTCCACAGAAATATATGATCCGCTTCGGAGATCACCTTGGTAACTGTTGAATTCCACGGAAGTGGCATCTGTAAATAAACAAGAACAACAGGTTACAATAGCATCAATCTTCTGATGTATACAGTAAAATCGAAGTAGTGTTTAAGCGAAGTATATAACATAAGTGTAGGTTTGCCATGTACTATATCAGAAGAATGCACTTTCATATCCATATTGCCCTGAAATGGAAGAAAGCCGCGAAAGTTTTATGACTTCAAATACGGTAAGGTAAAGTAACCATGGTCTCATTGGAGTCATTTTAAAATTTATATCACTAGCATAACTTTTCAGGTATGGGATAAGTTTCCAAAAACATTCGCATTTTTATGTATTTGGTTATTTTTTTAAAATGGGGATTATTTATTTATTTATTTATTTATTTATTTGATTGGTGTTCAGGAGTCAAGAGTACTTCACTTATACGACGGCGGCCAGAATTATGGTGGGAGGAAAACCGGGCAAAGCCCGGAGGAAACCCACGACCATCCGCAGGTTGTTGACAGACCTTCCCACGAAAAATGAGATTAAGGCCTTACTTAAACATACTTCACTTAAATGTGGTCGATCAGGTTTGTGGTGGAGGATAACAGTCATCTAAAAGCAACAATCATTCGCTACGAAACAGAAAAACTTCGTAAATATGAAAATATTATACAAGGTGTCTGTATAGCAAACCGATAACAAACATATGTTTAAGACATATGTAAGCATGGCAGATTGAACAGCAACCGAAACATAAGTGTGACTTTTGTCTAGATTTTTATCTATTGCCAAAAAAAATTCCAATTTGATAGCTAAAAGCAGCTGTTGAAAATTGCATTGAAAGAATTCCCAAAAAGCTGGAAATAATATAAGAGCTAAAAATATGATTCCACATGGTGCACAACGGTTAGACTTTATCGAAGACATAAAACTGTTATAGGTTTCGTTACTGACCCATACAAGCTTGATACAGGAAGCTTCACAAGCCTTATTCATTTCGCTTAGCTATAAAAGATGAAAGACTGTAAAAAGACTGTAAAATGATTGTAATATTTCATGTCAACTTAGTTTTAACGCTTCCTCCATGAAACGGAAATTATGTTCATCCGCCCGGCTTTTCCGTGAAGCGTAGTGATGGTGTAAATATATTGCAGTTATTTGCAATGATTATAAAAGATCGCATATCTAACCATCTAACCATTCTCGTTCTTGATGAGACAATGAAACAGTTGGTATCTAATATCACATAACTAGCCAAGTACCGCTTGACTGTTCTCTAGCGCCATAGTTAAGAATTTTGCAAGAACCTGGTGCTTTTAGGGGTAGAAGAAACCGAGTTAAACTACCGACCTTTCGGGGACTTCCCACACGGGGCAAACGCCATATTCCTGGAAGACGAGTGGTTTTCGACAAACTTTAGACTATACAAACGGGCACGTGTTCGAGCGCTCATTGTCATCAGTGCTCCGAGATAATGTTTACTTGATTTACTTGACTGGTGTTTCACGCCGCACTCATGAATAGTTTACTCATGCCACGGCGGCCAGCATTCTGGTGGAAGGAAACCGGACAAGGCACATTGGAAACCGACGACCACCCGCGCGTTGGTGGCATACCTTCCCGTGTATGGCCGGACGAGAGGGGAAGCCAGCATGAGCTGGATGTTGACACACATCGATCGCATTGGAGAAAAAGAATGTACTTCGCCAGCCCTCTGACCCAAGGGGGCCCCAATACAATGTTTAAAATACAGCAATGAATACATACCAGTATGGAGTAATAGAGACTTACTCATACTTTCTCAGGGCTATCACCCTCAGAGACTTTACGGCTATGAAATCCAAACCAGTTACAAAGACATCATTTATTTTTTTATTTATTTTACTGGGGGGTTCTAAGGTTTATATATGGACGAAACGGGTTTTTGAAAAAGTTCCATCCGTACTAGAGAGAGCTGAAATTGCATAGGCTATAGTGGACTTCTAGCATGTGCCATTGAGCCATGGAGTCCACTGTATTGAAAATACTGTGATTACAACAAATCGATCCAATAAAATATGTTTTCACGTCACCAGCCGCAGGTTGATACGGACCAGATGACACTCACTACAAATGGTAATTGCGCGTACATTATCTGTCTATAATATTAGCTAGGGCGTAAAGCTCTTTGAGCCCGGGTGTTTCTGATTTTTAATAAACACCCCGTGTTATTTGTATTGAAAAGGTCACTAGCCTACACAGAGTCCATTTCAGATCTGTAAAATTATCATTTACACTTATTAATAAGGTATCAGTTTGCCGAATAAAAAGAACACAAACACACAGGTACACCTTACATATAGAAACAACACCGTACAGCTTACATATGTTGATATTTCTGTCACTCTTGCCGACCGGTATTAAGATGTTTATCCCTTAATACAGGTGAGTTTTCGAAACACGAGTAATATATTGTGTGGCAGCATGGTGTTTTTTTATTTACTCACGCTCACTAGAGTTATCACCCTTAAATCTGCACACCCACTACGTGGCGATGCAATATAGGTCAAACGGCCTCTTTCATAAAATTCATTCAAGCCGTTCAGTTCAGCGAGAAATTAGTTTGTAAAAAGTTGTGTTATTCAGTTGGACAGCCTTGGGTTTTTTTTTTGTTTTTGGCTTTTTTTTTCACACAAAGGTGACTTTGTGGTCAAATTAATTGTTGCTCTCTTCGTCAGTTCTCACTGACTGGAAATATGCTAGTATAACTGGACGTAGGTCGCGGGAAACGTGTAGCGGCTGTTCTGTACACGAGTGGTACAGCCACGTCACGCCCCTCAGCCTCCTCGACTCGACGCAGTCGTCTGGGTCACGGTCCCTCGCCAGGTTCCCGTAACCTTCCCTGTCCAGGACCTCCAAATACCGGGGTAAACTTCGGCCGTACCTGGCACAGGTGAGTTTCGAAAGACAAATCCTGTTAATATAACATCTTCACTGTTTCCTTCACCTAAGAAACTACCTACTTTTAGGCATTAAACAAGTGTGAATTCAAGGCTTCAGATTTGGTTTCAGTTTGTGTTAGACGGGGCCTAGAAAGTCAGCAAGGGAGAATCCAGATCTAGTTATGAAAAATATATATAAAGAAATAGAAATGAGATGAATTGCTGGCCTATTTACGGATCCACCGATTAGCATCCTTCAAATCACAACCACAACCACTTGAGACTCGGGAATCACGTTTCTTGAGTTTTCTCCGATTGTTTTGTCCATAGTTATCTACAAGCTAATTGTAAGATCTGACAATACAAAATTGTAGGACTCCAAATTCCCACGTATCTTCCGGAGAAATTGCCTGTCCCCACTGACCATGTTTCATTGCTTGTGGCTCACATGTCGCTGCAAAGACTTGTGCCCAGTACAGCATCCACTTATTTATCAAATCTGTCTTACTGACATAAAAGCGCAGGCTGGACAGACCTAACTGAAAGTTTCATTGTCCGGAAGTCATGCGTAAGAATAGACAATCTAAAGACGCGAGGACTCCTGTTACGCTTGATATTTTGAGTAAACTCCCCTATGCTTTAGATCATGTGTGTTTGTCAGAATACAAATCCAAGCTATTTAAGGCCACCTTCATTTTGTCACTTTTTGTGTTTTCTCAGAGTCGGCGAACGAGCATACACGACCGACATAGGTCTCGCTTGGTGGCTGGATCTCTGTCGGCAAATGTCTCGTAATTTGAATACAGCTCTGACATATGTGTACAATGTATATAGTATATGGGTTTGACACCGCCTAGGAGTTGTCTCCCCTACAGTGTTCCCTAGCGAGTGATGAAAAATTACGGCTGAGCCGTTTTCGTGTTTCCACAGGGTGGAAACTCGCATGTGGTGTTCCCCGGACAGCGTTTAAAATCTTGATCAAGCCACACCTGTGTTTCCACAGGATTGGTGTTATACGCCTGGGTGTCCTCGAGTGTGCGTAACTATCCTTAGTCGATCTGCCAGTGTGCTGGTGATCAGTGCCCAAGGGGATTCAGTGATCAAGAGATAATAATATACTTTTAGTAATAAAATCCGTGGTCTATTCTCTTCAATACATCTGATTGTTAACTTGGTTATTTAGTTAAGGGACAAGCATATATAATTATTTATTTATTAGCACGAACGTTGATGTAGCCACTACGGTGGGAAGTCTTAATGGCTTCGTACAGGTCACGGAGTTGGCTAATATAATGTTCTGATAAGTAGATCGTTATAAAACAAGAGAGTAACTTTATGCACACAAACACACTTGTGCAGTATGGCCACAAATTTGTGTTCTTTCCATCATACATGAACAACTCTATCTTGTGTTGAATTACCACAAGATCTTGTGTTGAAAAAAATGAACACAAGATGTGTCGGATGTAATACATAATACTTAAGTTAAAATACACAAGTTTTAGTTGAACCAAGACAAGTAAACTGCGCATGATATGCATAAATTATCACATTTTGGCTCAACACAAATTTGTATTTTGTTATTTTTGTAACACAAAAAATGTGTACTTCACATTTATTTAACAAATGTTTCTGTTGGGGTAACATTTTTTTGTGTTTTTTGTGTGTGGATAACGCATTCTATGCTACGTACACAGGATTAACAACCGTGAACTTGTGTTAATGATAATGTTCAAAATATCCCTTCCGATTGTCGCATTTACTCCTTCTGTCGGTCGATGAGTGATTGTATCGGTTAAATTTGGTAATGGTTTACGGCTCATATCTTATAACACCATTATATCACTTAGTATATGATAGTTTCGCGACCATGTGGGGTTATACATTTGATAGTAGGATTAATGTCAGCTGTTCACACTCTCTACCTCTTCCATTTTTTATTTCTGTTAAAGAAATCTGATTACGTCAGGTTCTTGATTATGTGCTGACGTGTTTTATGATCTAAGATACAGTGTTCTGCATCAAATTGATTTGGTGGCATTGAAGACCCAATTAATCCTTCGGGGTTTTACTTATGTAAGGAGGTCATCCCATGTCCTATGTCTAATTTGTTTATAATATACAAGTCTCATATATATGTTCGGTGTGAACACTACATGTCCTTTGTTTACTTTCCTGATTTCGATGAAGTTTAAACAAATCGCGTGAATAAAACTAATTTCAGTAGGACAAAACGTAACATACATCAGCAAGTCCATTCAGCCGTGAAATGGACATACCACGCAGGTCAACTACCGCGGAGGGCAATTTTTCCAAAAAAATACGTAATGCAAAGAGGTGACAAACTAAATAAAGCAGAACATTGGGCCATAAACCACGTTAAAAAAGAGGAAGTTTTCAATGATGACAGAGAGACACAAATGATGCTTTATGTATACAATCAAACTTCAGTTTCTTAATCATAGCCCATGGTATTAATAGCATATTCACACAGTATATCTCGTCATGAAGATGTTCTTGAAGATGATGACAGTATATACAACCCCTCAGCTGTTTGTAGAAGCGGTATACATAAGAAGCATAGTCAGGAATAACTAAAGAGGTGGAGGCTCAACCCTGTATATACATGTTGTTGCGATCTAAGTTGTTACTAGGCTAAGTTGAGATCGAAGCTGGCTGGAGTCTGCGTTTTCACGTCCCATCCACAAAACAAGTGAACATATTACTCTGATTTTCACTATGTCATATTCTGACCACTCTTCAACTCCAGAAGATTAACGTTTCTCTAACGGCGGGTGCTTAAACCCACATTTCTGGCATCGAGTATGCATCATGAAGATATGAAGTTATAGTTATATTTATTTAACATCATTTTTGTTTTCGAAATATTACGTCAGAATACATTAATTCATTCGGTTTAACCAACAAAAAGTATCATTAAGTACATGTACATGACGTGTATACATATATGCCACGAGCTATATCTTCAGTTGAACGTGCAGTCTGTAATAAACAGACTGCAGTAACCTTAGCTGAACCCTGAATGAAAAAGCAATTATATTCTAATAAAAATTACAAAATAACACGTTTTTCAGGTCAAATATGTTGTTATTCACTTGATTTCCAATTACACTTTACATACACACTACAAGTCAGCCTGTGTACACAGTCCGAATATACCGGTATAAGAGCGGGATAACTGTGCTCATTGCACTTATGATAGAGGTCATAAAACTGTTTCTGGAATAAATAGTATCTACTGTTGCATGGTCATGCCTGAGTGATTCTCAGTTCATGAGATTTGATCATTACAAAAAAGGGGAGTCAGTATGCTTATACACTGTATATGCATTTATTATACATACTAACCAGTGGCGCTTAGCGTATTTCACCTCTCGGTACCGTATTTTCAATGAGCGTTACTAGCAAATATCCATGTATATCATCAATAATGCATTTTCTGTCCAGATTTGACACGATAAGAAAATTGTGTTATTCATGTGTCGTGAAATAAACTGAAAGACTGGCATTATTACGAGAAGGTTACATCTTAGTTTTAAAGGCGAAGACGTCTGCTCTGTTTGAATAACAGTATGGCGGACATGCCTATATACTGTCTAAAAACAGTTTGTGATGGCAAATTGCGTCCGTTTCTGAATGTGGCAAAATTAATGCTTTGCTGTAACAAGAAGTAAACACAGGTCTTAGATCATGTGATGATTCAGCTGGTAAAAGGTGTGACATCACTAAAGTTGAGACCGTACTATACTAGAACTATATCAAATGAACATTAATTTCACTTTTCATCAAAGTGTTGAAATAGTACTGTTACTTAATAAAACATTGAAATTAATTATTGTAACACTTATAGAGAGAGGGAGTAGACTGCTCCAAACTGCTCTCATCAGTAGGGATTATTCTGCCCTTTTGCGTCTGTACTGAAAGTTAACAGTCCATCAGGCAAAGTTAAAACAGTGAAGTAAACTAAATACACATGGAGGTAGGAGTAGATTGCTCCAAAACCTCATCAGGTAATTGGGATTATTCTGCCCATTGTGTCTATACTGATCACTTGACAAAGTCCTGCATATATTTAGGTGCACAAGACTCTCTGGTCGATCGGTGTAGAGCAGAGCTGTCAGTGTTGTTGGATTCAGACATGTTGCCATCTGGTTCAGGTTGTCACGACCAATGTCACAATCACTCACAAGGATGTCACAAATGGAGTCGCTCTCACAATGCATCTTCTTCCGATATGATGTGTTACGCGTGTACTGAGCTTCAGTTGAGGGTGACTGTATGGTTACTTGACTACCAAACTTTTCCACTACGTCAAAAGAGTTTATCTCGTATTGAGTTGTCGGTTTGTTTTCCTTCCGTTGCCGTAACAACACTTTATCGCCCACCTCAACGTCACTGTTTCTCGCATCGCGCCTGGTGTCTGCATAGTCCTTATTACGCTATTTGAATTCATTGTCCCAGTCTCGAAGTGAAGCATCAGATATTGCTTGGTTCTGTAGTTCCGGTAAGTTGGTGCGGATTTTCCTTCCATATAGTAGTTCTGCTGGGCTAACCCCAGTTGTACAGAGTGGCGCAGACCTGTAAGCCAACAAGAACTTGTTCAATTCCCTCTGTCGGTCAAGATGTTGGACCGAAGGATGTTGGACCGAAGGATTTTCAAGAGACTTTGATTTTGTCTTTCAACCTCACGATTGGCCTGAGGCCACAATGGTGTCATCCGCCTGTGTTCAGTTCAGTTTTCTGCTAGGAAAGCTCCAAATTCCTGAGAGATGAATTGAGAACCGTTGTGTCTTTTCAGTGAAAGTGGGTATCCATGTGAACAGCACACCCGTTCCAAGGCTGTTGTGACCTTCTCTGTTGTTGTTGTAGACAATATGTCGACTTCAAAATATCTGCTGAAGTAGTCTGCTACAACCAATATGTGTTTTCCATCCGGAAGGGGTCCCAGTAAATCTGCGGCTAAATGCTGCCAGGGTGCATTCGGCAGTTCTGTGGAGTACACTGGCTCACTGTTTGATGCTACAGTTACCAGTTGACATTCTTTACATTTGTTCTCCACTTGTACGTGGATTCCCGGCCACCATACTTCAGATCTTTACCGCTGTTCGGTTTTGATAATCCCTTGGTGTCCCCCATGGGCTAGGTCATTTACCCGCTTCCTTAGTGTAGTCGGGATCACAAGGCGTGTTCCTCAGAGTACAAGTTTCCCAAGTACTATTAGTGCATGCTGTGCCATTTTAAATGCTTTGGGACATTTGTCCAGATCCTTGATGATACAGTTCCTAACCTCACATAAGTCTGGGTCGCTTTCTGACTCTACTTCAGTATCAGTGATAGACAGAGCTTTTGGTACAGCCTGTTCTGCTACAAAGTATATGTAGGACTCCGCATCATTTTTAGATGTGTTTTTTTTCTGTGTGTGTCAATCTGGAGAGAGCATCAGCTATGTTCTGGGATCCTGGAATGTACCTCACTGAGAAAGCGTACTGTAGTAATCTGAGAACCCATCGTTCTAGGCGTGCTGAATAAATGTACTGTAGTGGTTTGTAATCTGTTACAACTTCAAACTTATTTCCATACAGGTAGATGTGAAACTTTTCAGAAGCCCAACTATTCCCAATGCCTCCTTCTCCGTCTGGCTATATTGACGTCCTACCTCAGTCAAACTTCTGTTGGCAGAGCTGATTATTCGCCTCTCACCGTTTTGCAGTTGTACTAGTACGGCTCCAAGACCTACTGGACTAGCATCTGTTATAATCTGCGTTGTTGCATTTTTGTCAAAGTACCCTAATGTCTTAGAGGTTGATATGGCTAACTTCAAGTCAGTTTCCTTCAGTTCCGGTCCCCATACGAAAGGTTCACTTTTACGTGTCAGTTTTCTCAGTGGTTCAGCTCTGCTTGCAAGGTCTCTAATGAATCTAGCTGAAGAGTTCACCAGTCCAAGGAAACTCCTTACTTCAGATGTACTCTCAGTCGCTCTAGCAAAGGTTTAACCTTCTCTTCTATTATCCCAGTACCTCTACTTGACAGAATGTGTCCCACGAATTCCAATTTATCCATTCCAAATACACATTTCTCTTCAGTCAATGTTAAGTTCAGTTCTTTCACACGAGCTAAAGTCTTCTCAAGATGTCTGTCGTGAACCTCTTGATTTTTCCATGGACGATAATATCATCTGATAGGTTCCACACACCTTCACAATCAGCAAATACCTGTTGCAGTATGTGCTGGTACATTTCTGGTGCTGAAGAAACTCCGAACAATAGCCGTTTGTACCTGTAAAGGCCTGTGTGTGTTGCAAATGTTGTAATGAAACGGGAGTCCTGTGCGAACTCTGTTTGGTGAAATCCCCATTTAGGGTCAAATTTTGTGAAGACTGGACTTTGATTCATGGAGTGTAGCACCTCGTCTACGGTAGGTATCGGACAGCGTTCACGTATAATTGCCTGATTAGCCTGCCTCATATCTACGCATAACCTTATGTCGCCATTTGGCTTTAGTATTGCTTAGACTCAACTTCTGACCTCAAGCTGTAAGGTGTTCGGCGAGGTCGTTGTGCAACTTGGGAAACCTCTGGGTCTACATGAATTTTGACTTGAAATCCCTTTCGCTTTCCAAACCCTTGAAAACATTCCAGATATTTAGAGGCTATCCCAGATTTAACAGAATTAACTTGTAGTCCAAGCTTGAGTACATTTAACTGCTCAGCTGTTTTCCGGCCTAAGAGAGGGTAACCTTTCCCATCGACTACAACAAATTCTGCTTGTTCTGTGTTGTCGCCAATGCTTACTGAGGTGTAGAATTTCCCTAACGCTGTCAGATGATTTTTACTATCGTAACCATAGAGTTTGTGTGGTGTCTTTCCAGCTTTACCTTTGATCTTCTTACATTTCAGGTTTTTCCATGTAGATTTATCAATTACGATGCAAGAAGCTCATGAATAATTTAACATGTTGAGTTCAGCACCACCTATGATAACATCGATATGACTTGAATGTTGACCATGACTGATTGTGAAAGCGAAATTATCGTCACTTTCTACGGCATTCACTCACTGACCTTTGACTTTTGACTTCTGGGGGTTCTTACCAACAGAGGGTTGCTTAGTTTTGCACAGTGTAGTATAGTGGCCTTTATGACCACATCTTTCACAGGTTGCACTAAGGGCTGGGCAATTGCTGGAACTTGCAAAATGACCATATTTCCCGTATCTAAAACAGTTTCCCTTTTTTTCTGTTTCCTTGCCTTTTCCTTGTTTTGTTTTTACAAAGTTGACATCCCCCTCACGTCTTTTTTCCATGGTCAACCTGTAGATCTACCTCTTCCATAGCCCTTGCTATTTTCTGTACATTAGCTAGTGCCAATCCAGTTTTCTGCGAAGTTGTGTGCTCCTGTAATAATCAATTATCTGATCCCGTATTTTACTCCTGAAATTCACAGTTAGCTGCTTTTTGGGTCAATCGGGAAACAAACTGGTCTACTGTTTCAGTATCCTTTTGTTTCATTTGACGAAAAATGTGCCGTTCGTATGGTACATTGACTTGTGGTAGGAAATGAGGATCAAGTGTACGCAGTGCTTTCTGGTACTCGCCCGCCACATCTTCACCGTCCGCCACACCTGGGTCGATCAGTGTTTCAAATACATCCTGAACATCCATACCTGGAGTATGTAAGAACAAAGCTTGCTTCTGTCCATCATCTCTTATCCCTCTGCGTGTTAGATATGGACACAGACCCCCATTACAACTTCCGTTTTTCAGTAGGGACGATTGTAGTTCTGTGTATTTTAGGGTGTAAAGTCTTTTTTTGCTGCCAGCCTGCCGTTTTTGGTGTACAGGTGCATTCTTGGTATCAAAATGATGGAAATTGTCTAAGCTTTGGGCAGGTATGAGTTTTAATGGTGAAAGTTTGAAATTCTGGGCGAGAGGACACAAGGAGACAGGTGGTGATGAGGCCGCAAGTGACGTCCCCTTGGCGTTGCTAGGCACCCCTCCCAGGTGCCGGCATGTAAAGGTCCAGATTTTGATGGTCAACCTATGTCAAGATTTTTACAGCTTCTTTCTCACAGGCTGGGCCAGGTATGCACCAAAGCTTATTGGCCTCGGAATGTTTGGGACTGAGCTACAGCGCTAAACGTTAACATTGTCGCTTATGGAAAACTAATGGGGGTCTGTGGCCTGATCTGTCCACTTGTGCCAAAACATGTAATATGTCACTGTGTGCTCAGATTTCGCAGCAGCCTGATAATATTTGGTGGGTACATCTGCGATGTGGTTTGCATTGACATGGAACTTGATTGAGCAGTTTTAAAGCTTTTTAATTCTATATTTTCCCCACATATCCATTTTGTCTAAAAATCGGCTAAAACGCTCTGTGGTCAAGGGTAGTACAGGAATATAAACAGACTGGAACAAACACAGACAATGTTTCATTGTTCCTGGTTTTTAAAATGTCTCTTTTGGTGCTGACATTTGATAAATAAAGCAAAATTTGAGTGCTGCGAGTGAAATTGGAGTATGTGGCTGATAGATAGGGTGGTGTGATTAAGGATGGTCAATAAGGCCTTGCATCACATATAAGGGCCCAGCCTCACACAGGTGGATAAAAACACATCAGCAGATTAATTTACTTGGCTAGAGTAGTAGAGAGGGCCAGTGTGCATTTAATTTACAAACCAAGTCAGGTTCCTCCCATGTGTGCCATCACACACTAGGTAAATGTGCTTCAAATCATCTTGCAGGTCACAAAACATTAAAAACAGGCATCTCTGCTGCAACACTGTCTGCTGTTTTGGGCATAGACTTGAAGTGGACAAGGTAAATTTTCCTCTTTAAACTTAAAAATAAACCACTGTAGGCATGTAGTTTTCATTGCATGTGTATATTCATTCCTCTGACAAGTTACATGTGCACTCACACAGTATGTGTGGCGTTGGAACAAAAATGATCAATTTCAAGTTTCTAGCATACATGTGAGTGTGATCTGTTGGAATATTGCCCTTGTGAAAATGAGTCTCTGCCCCACCAGGTGTCTGTTTCTCCACCAGAACATAGTACGCTGTTCCTGCGACATCTCAAGGAGTTTTTGTTTTAGTATCTGGCCCAGTGTGGCATCCACCTCCCTGGGAAACTGGGATTTTTTTTATGTTTCCAATGTCCTCACACACAAGTTAGAAATTAGACAGCTACATATGGCTTTCACATCCTAGTTTAATACCTATTGAGCTTTTGTCTTGGTTTCCCTCTTTAGATCTTGTCTCCCAAACATGGCGTCAGTGAACTTTGCCTGGTTTATGCATATATTGAACTGGGATCTACCTAGATGAGTGGGGTCTGCTAGCCGTTCAGCTTCCTCAAAGGCCTGACCATTCGGATGCAGTCTTCCACTCCCTTGGCCGACCTAGAATCCCCGTCATTGGTCCGGTACTACACCATGACACATACCCCTCCAGCCCCCCCCCCCCCCCCCACCAACCGGGGAAACGTCACAGGTTTCTCATATATGTATGGACAGTTTGAATGTCCATTCCTCATGCCCACCCAGGAACACCCAGTGTGGAACCTGATTACGGATGTAATTTCTCACTGATTATTTGAGGATTTCTGTGTTGTTACAGGTTAAAAAGTATAGCTTTTCCCCTCTTCTTGGGTCCCTTCAACATGTCTTGGGAGGGTTGCCTTGCTGACTGTCTGAATGACCAATGTGCATGTACTGTGTGGCTTTATTTTTGTAAGTGGCAAATTCATATTTCTCCCCTCTACTTATCTCTTGTAGATGCCAGTGTCACACTTTGGTGTTTGTTATGTGGAAAGTACTAATTTAGTCTGAGGCAACAACACAGGTGGTGGGATTCTTTTGCACTGTGAGTTGAGGTAAGCCAGCCAACCAAGCAGCAATGGGGGAGACGGGAAAGTGGGGGGGAGGGGGGGGTAGTGGGTGATCTTTTAAAGGGTTTTATCATGTGAATCACTATGTAAAAGGGATACTAGTCTTTTCTTTAGCCCTATCCATGGAAACTGTGCCTATGAGCATTTCTATATCAATTTGGATGCATATGTTTACTTTGATGGCGATCAAAATGTACTTTTCTGGAATTTTGAAACTCCGCTTTGCTACCCACCTGTATCACTTTAAGTCAAATTTTGCACAAAGTTGCTAAAAGGTATGTCCTATATTTTGTAAGTGAATTGTCAGATAAATTACCTGTCTTTTGATATATATTTTGACACTTTTGGCTTTTAAGTATTTTCTTAACACTGCTGTAAACAAGAAAATCTACTTGAAAATCCATAATTTTCTAAATGTTTGTCAATGGAAAATGTAAAATACTTTGTCATTGGAATTTTTTCATTTTTCTTGCAGATATACATACCAGCTTTCCAAAACATTTGACCTGGTTAAGATATTTTGAACGGTATGTGCACTACAGAGCTTTGAACTTCGTGCTTGAGGACGGACAAACAGACACATTTCCAAGATAGGGGTACCCCAAGTTAAATTCCTCCTACTCAAAAGTTTTTGCATGTATCAAGCTGTAACTTTATGTGTGAGGTTTAGAGGTAGTAAGCATTATGTGGTGCAAAAATTATTGATTTTGAAAAAAGTTGGCTGGTGTGATAGGACACAGACCCCATTACAGCTTCCGTTTTTCGGTAGGGACAATTGTAGTTCTGTGTATTTTAGGGTGTAAAGTCTTTTTTTGCTGCCAGCCTGCCGTTTTTGGTGTACAGGTGCATTCTTGGTATCAAAATGATGGAAATTGTCTAAGCTTTGGGCAGGTATGAGTTTTAATGGTGAAAGTTTGAAATTCTGGGCGAGAGGACACAAGGAGACAGGTGGTGATGAGGCCGCGAGTGACATCCCCTTGGCGTTGCTAGGCACCCCTCCCAGCTGCCGACACGTAAAGGTCCAGATTTTGACGGTCAACCTATGTCAAGATTTTTACAGCTTCTTTCTCACAGGCTGGGCCAGGTATGCACCAAAGCTTATTGGCCTCGGAATGTTTGGGACTGAGCTACAGCGCTAAACGTTAATGTTGTCGCTTATGGAAAACTAATGGGGGTCTGTGGCCATATAACGCGAATGCAAGTTTCCACCGATTCCATCGTGGACCGATGCTGGTTGCATCCCCAGTACAATCAAAGGATGAAAAACTTGAAATATCAGACAAGGCCACTACCATCTTGCTGTGAAAACTGTTACCTAGTAGTTCGTTAGCATCCTCATTGCCAGTTTTTCACTACTGGTAGTAGTCGAATTAAACCTGATTATTGAAGTACCAAATGCCATGCTGATTGAACTCACAACATGCCTGCTTTATTACTTGCCACTACAGGAAATCTTCTGGTAACATATAAAACTATCACTGGGTTACATATAAATCCTGCAGATACTACAGATTCCTTGATATATACACTGTGTGTTTTGAGTTACAAATTCAGAGTGTATTTATTCTCTTTTAAGATGGTTCATTATACGTTTTTATTAAATATTAGCCAAACATAAGCTAGTGTTTAACCCCAGTAATCCGGTTTGCTCTACCAATATAAAACTGACCGCTTCTTCTTGAGAATGGCATAAAAGAAATATGAAAGATTTAACTTATTTCAAGATTACATCTGTCTTAGAAAATGCATGATTACACTTCTGAAGTACAGTAAGCGCAGATGGTTAAAAATGTGACGGCCAACATGTTTTACAAGAATCGTACGAGGAAAACTCCCAATGCAGATACAAGCATTTTTGAAGATAATTACGATAGCAATAACATATGTAATACAAAAGAATCACGGTGTCTAAGGACATGTATCAATAATGGTATGTTCTGAAATGATTAAATACACCAAACTCCCGGCAATGGCTGCAGATTGTAAATTAAATTAGATGGTTGTTCGCGAGTGTATATGGTATGGTACATAGCCTAACAGGCCATCATTTCAGTGGCATTAGTATCAGGCTTCATATGAGACATTGCAATTAGGGCAAACTGATAAACTCTTGAGGTCAACAACATCCATTACACCTAATTAAAAATAGACAGTGGATTTCACTGTGCAATCTGAATTGAAAACCGCGGGAGTTTGATGGACAAGATTGTGCACTGACTATCAATATGATTTTAATAATAATACAATAACACGACTTTCATACACTGTGAGAAGTGTTCTTCATCCGAAACACCAGCTAACCACCAGAATTCATGTAATTCCTCCTTATTAGCAATAAAATATTTAACAAAAAAAAAAACAACACTTTTCAGGTGTCATGAATTGTAGCCTGTGTACAAAAAACCTTGACTTTGCAGTGAAGAGACATTTGCCAGTTATCACACTGTCGTGTTTCCTTTTGTTTTACCCTCTGTGCTGCAAGTCTTTTATCGTATGCTATGGACCAACTGTGACAAGCCTATAGTTGGACAATGAAAAAGAAATGTTTATACACATTCTGTAATGAACTAACAGTAATGTGGTTAAGTTTCTGCTTTAAGTGCAATATCTGGAGTTTACATAATGTTGGTTATGTTTCTGTTTTAAGTGCAATATCTGGGCTTTAAACAATGTTGGTTATGTTTCTGTTTTAAGTGCAATATCTGGGGTTTACATAATGTTAGTTATGTTTCTCTTTTTTATGTGCAATATCTGGGGTTTACATAATGTTAGTTATGTTTCTCTTTTTTAAGTGCAATATCTGGGGTTTACATAATGTTGGTTATGTTTCCGGTTTAAGTGCAATATCTGGGGTTTACATAATGTTGGTTATGTTTCTCTTTTTTATGTGCAATATCTGGGGTTTACATAATGTTGGTTATGTTCCTCTTTTTTATGTGCAATCTCTGGGATTTACATAATGTTGGTTATGTTTCTGTTTTAAGTGCAATATCTGGGGTTTACATAATATTGGTTATGTTTCTGTTTTAAGCGCAAAAAACATACAATTTCGCCAATTCAATTTGTTAACTCTGATCAAAAGAACAGTTACGTTAAGAAACCTGTATTAAATTTGAATACACTAAAAAAGAAGTCTGTTGTTTGAGTGATGCTAGAATGCATTCTGCTATTGCAGCATATTATTCTGTTAAATATAACACATATATTCTGCTAATCCAACATAAATATTCTGTGGCATTAACAGGATATTATGTTGAATACGACAGTTTAATAACAGAAACATTCTAATATCACTCAAATAACAGACTTTCTGTTTAAAATAAAAGGTTAATTTTTTGAGTGGATATTCAATAAAGGAATAACTCGAAGTGCATAGTAAGAATTTATATTGATTTGTTCAGTGATTATCGTTATGTATGCCAGTGCTCTGGTCAACAGGGAAAGAAACATGACAATTCTAAAGACTTTTATCGCTGTTGCGGTGACGTTATAAAACGGATGCCGCGTGATTTTATAAATCTCTTATACCTCACTGAAAAAAACATTTATTTCTCACATGTATTGTCACGAAAATGTTGTCCTTGAGTAACACATATGCTCCTTAACACGAACATTTTTATATATAGAGAGAGAGAGAGAGAAAGAAATGCTGTAGCCGCGCCTAAAACCACATGCATGTTTATGCATGGCCCTCCCACGTGGTTTGTTTCACCACACAGTAATCCAGATGGTGCCAGATAAGGTTATTTTGAACCAATACAATGGTGTTCCGCAGCGCTGTATATTACAACCTATACCACATTCTGCACGATTTAGTAAAAGTAACAAACGAAGGATTGTTAGCCTTTGCCAGGCCATTACGGCCCAAATGGTCATGTCACTGAGGAGTTCAAAATAAACGCGGTCGTGTTAATTTATTCATTGTTGAGATAAAAGCCGTAGCAAGATATTTTGAATGCTACTAATTAGCAAATTGTCGAGTTCGTTCATATTTAGCTTTGTTAAAGCATAATGACAGACGAAGCAGTGCAGCTTATCATATTTAGAGATAATCGGACAATGCAAAACAAATATTCGTGGCCTTATTTAATACAGACTGCATTAGCCACGAGGGCAAAGAACAGCGTTGTTCAAATACTGTTTTCTAAAATTAATACCAGTCTGTATTTGCTATACTAATCCGTGGAGGGAATTTATGTGTGTGCACGTGTAAATGCTGAGTGTGCACAGGAATAATATTGCCCAAGCAAATGTCTTTATACGAAATCTGTATTTATATGTAGATCTCTCACGTGACTTCATTCAGCTGAAGCAAATGGCACTGTAACCCTAAAATCTGTATCGAGAACTATTATGGTCATCAGGTTTGTTAAAAGGTTGCTCGCTTTTAGCATCAGTATATATATAAGTTGCACTCAAGGTTTATTTTAAAGTTTATCTGTCTGCCCTTTGCATACGTCTCAGAGCCGGTTAAGGCTACATCGTGTCTTTTGTAAACTGTTCGGTCATGTGCGCCGTGGATCAGATTTAGTGAGCTTAAACAGGCTGAGATCAAAGAGACCGCGTTTACGATGCACGAACGTGTTCCATTGTTGTCACACATATATATGTGGTTACATCAGCAAATATTTCAGAAACACGTGGAAGTATAGTTGTAAGTCCATTTTGTCCATAAGCACGTTCTTTTGGAAGTGTTAAAATGTACAAATGTGTGTAAACTACCGGTACATTAGTTGTTTGCCGAAGATTTAACATTATTGTTTAACTGCAATACATTTATAATTCGCCATAAAAACTAAGTTAGCAAGATTATTCCTTGTGTTTATTAATGTATTCCAGTCATATTTATACACCAATGGGAGAGGGGTACATTGGCATGTACGTGTATAGCCGAGTTAGCTCTGAATACTTGCATGGATCCAAGAACAGATTTGCTCTATAGCCACCATCGTATCACTCAGAATATATATGAATATAACTAAATATAATGCGGCTCGACTTTGTTAAAACCTTTTACGTGCAATCTTTTACAAATTTACAATTAAGTCTTTATCTAACATCAGAAAGCAGCAAAAATGTCATTTCCTATTGATTGTTCCTACTGTGCCAGTAACAGATGTGTTGATAATCTAGCAGATCTTCTATAAAATGTACGCAGTCCAATCTACATGTAATTTTTTATTTAAATCTGCATAAAATTATTTTATGAATTATTTCCAAATCCATTTTTTGTGGACCAGGTCGTGATAGGCGTGGTTAAGATTTTTTGCCTTCGAATACCAATCCACCGTATGGCCTTAGGCGATAAATAAGCGTTAAATACTATCGCCTGTAAAGTCTGACATGGATTATGATGGGAACTACGTGCGCGTATCAGTCGCAAATATAACATTTATATCCATGAATAAACTCAGTAAAGGCCGAAACAGACATGCGTATTATTCAAGGATTATGTCAAAATCGTAAGGATTATGTCACTCCGACGCCGTAATGTCACACAACTCAAGGAAAGAACATCAGTCTGACGTTGCATCGTCAAACTCAAGAAAGGGAAAGCACTCTGACGCCGAAACGTCAAAACTCAGAAAAGATATGTTACCACTTCGGAGTAACGTTAAAGGCAGGAAAGAAACTTTAGGACAGTTGCTTCACATGTCCATTTCAAGTTGATAAATAATTGCAATTCAACTACTGTATATATAGCCCAGAGTGTTTGCATTCAGTCACTCAAACGGAACACTCATTTTCAGTGTATAATTACCCCATGGATTACATTTATGTAGCTGGAAACTGTCAGTTGTCGCGTTTCGCAAGTGCTTCAGCGGTTTAGGCATGCCGGTTTGAGCTACATCCAAATACTAATTTGCCTCATGCAGAAATTATGCGGATTGAACAGATCGAGGAACGCGATATGGGAACACCATCCGGTGTGGATGACTAGCCGTGGGATAGCCTGGGATTGTAGATACCGCAACAGGTTTATTGTACAATATATGCTGCAGGAAACGCCATGGAAAAAATATCAGCAATGTAACAGACTACAATTAAGATAGAGAGTAAAACCATAGCAACAACAACTACATTATATTTGGTAGATGATCACACGTATCCGGGAAAATCCGGTATTTTTTCAATTTCTCTTGGTAAGTGTATCTTTGTAAATGTTTAAAGTGCATAGATAATAAAAACTTATAGGCCTACACTCCATTATAGTACTATATGACTTCAGCAGAACTGGTAAACGATGCAATTTATTAGACGTCACTGGCCTAGAATTATGGTTTTGAAATGGAATTCTACTTTTTATACCGGTGGCAGAACTCCAATGGAAACACATAGCCAAGACGCCAGTCACCATTTTAAATGCGCTTTATACGAACTAATTGCAACTTGTGCACTGTAGTGTTAAGCACTCTTGCCATGACATGAGAGAGGTATTGATAATATTTGCGCATGGTGTCTATACGTAATACTCGGCATTCAGTTAATAGTTCATCACATATACTTGTTGTTGTCGCATAAGCCATTAGCGCACTTAGCATGCGATGTGGTTTTCGTACAGTGCTGTTCAGTGGTGTGTGCTATTCTTCTTATGACATAAATACGGAAATACTGGAGAGGCATCGGAGGGAAAAACCTAATGTGGTCTTGAAATCTAGGCGTCGTTTATTTAAGATAGTTAACATCATGGGCGTTCCTGGACAATAATTACAGCATTAATTTCCAAAACAACGTTCAACACAAACGTCCAAAGAAGTGAGAAAATAGATATAGATAAAGTCAGAAATTTGGACGGAGTCATGCAAATTGAAGCAACCATATCATGATTGCCAAATCGAATTACTGGTCACACTACGATGTGACAGAAGTCACGTGAGTGGCTGCTTTAGTTGTACTTGACGTGTGTATATTAATAGAACGTGTAGCTACAGCGTTTTTAGAATTCTGCTCATCATATATGGTACTATACTATGCCTGTTTTCGTCTTAAATTTGGTGCCTTAGACGATAATTATATACAGTAATGCATTCAGAACAGACAGGTGCATCTTGTGTAAATTGCACGTGTGCATATAAAGAAAACGTTTTTTTTTTCTTTTCTTTTTTTACTTTTGTTTCGTGCATCTGTGTGTGGTAACAACCTGACATTAAACAGCCAATACATTTTGATAACTCAAGATTTCTTCTAATTTCTGGAAGCCACGCATGTTTAAAATAACGTATCGTCCCTACATGGTTCACATGTCGTATACTGCATGTGGCGTAAATCCTATGTCAGATCTGATCACATTGCTGTGTTCATGCCAGATCAGCTTATGTCATCTATAACATCTGGATTGCATGTCAATACCGGAAATGATATATAAATATACATCTTTGTGAGGCGCAAAAACCTGGAGACACCTCGGTTTGAATATCAGCTAGATCCGTGCTAAAAGATATACATTTACCGGAGAAATTCGAAGGCCTGTACTGGAGCTCTTTTTTCATGAGTTAATAAAATTTATCAGTGCAGAGTCACGTACGCGATTGCTTAATGAATGATAAATCCTTAGTGCAGATTAGGATATAGCATATGATGGTTTAGGGTAAAGCAAATTTTCGAGATATCATCAAATCAATCAAGTTAGCATGCCCTTGATTTTTTTTTCTTTCATAAAAATACACAAGGTCTCTAATCAGGCAATTTCTATCTGCATAAATGACTTCACCCCATACGTCAATATATTTGTGATATAATGGAGACTGGGAACCGTGTGATGAACGAAATAAAACAAAAACATCTGACTCACCTTCAAAAACTGCATTACATTACATTGCCAAATATATACATTCCAAACGTGACAATGATCAGAGAATGGTTTGGCTTATTTGCCGATTTTTGATTCACTATGTCAGCTAAGTAGTCAAAAGTATACATGCCATCATGCTGATGTAATGAAAGATACAGCAAGATAAGATATTCAACACAGTAACGAAGCCCATGCAGTCAAGATACACACGGTGATACTCATGCTTTCTTACTGGGCTTTAGGAATACACTATATAATAGATCAACAGTTCTGTTCGGTCAGCGAATAATTACATCTATGTCAGTATCTCTCTGCAAGCTATTTCAAGATAACACAGCGGGCATTGAGCAGTCTACTACTATGGTTGACCTGATACATCTTAATTACAGCTGCTATATTTCTTAACAGCAAACATGCAGTAAAGGGTCAACATCTGTTCTTGTGCGTTTATATACATGTACAATGCAGCAATAAACTCGACAATTCTGACAATATCAAGAGGGTATATAGATGACGTCTGTTTCTCCTCTTATGCATAAAAGGTGAGAAAATCTCAGTCTGTATGGCTCATCTTAATAAACTATTTGATGTTTGGCCGTTTTAGTATTGCACAGCCTACCTTAATGTTTAGGATACTTATAATTTATAACGTAATTTACAAAATATCTCACCTGTGTCCCACAGTGCCATGGCACTCAAACAAACACCGATGAAGACGACCTCTGTGACCCATCGCCGTGGCATCATTTTGTCTGTTGTAACCATAATCCAACAGAGATCCAGTTCAGGGTTCGAACTCAACAGGTGGAGCACGAATCTCCAAACTCACAAAAGTCACTTTTCCTTTGAGTTGTACAAGTCCAGTCAAAACGAAGAAGTTATTAACCTGTACTAAGCATTCACTTCATACCAGTAGGTAAAACAGTACATATTGTTCCTATATATACACTCACACCTTTCACCGAACACGACTCAAAGCGCGCTGGCCTAACGCACAAAAATCACTGTGTTTATGCTCTTATCTTTCACATGCGCATGCGCATCAGAAGTCCACACCTGGGATAATTATTGCTCGGTTTTCGGAATAAATTATCAATTATTCCCTTCTGTTGGACAAAATGATCTAGTCAGATGATATCGACTTTTAGAGAGGAAATGGTCCCTCCTGGCTCCCCAGGTGAATGCTTTTCATTATAGATACTGTCAGTGTATCGTACCTAAAAACTCTCTTTTGTAACTCAGATAAAACGGTAGAGAATTTGCTCACCGCTTTTTCAGCAATTTCTAAAAATAGTTACATTGTTGAAATTTTTCTCCGACGGAATCAGTCAAGTCTTTGTTTGAAAGTTAACTTAAAGATTTTTACCAGTACACCTGTAAATGCTATCATCTGTTTGCAAGATGTGCTTGATGTCTTACTACATTGTATATAACGCCATTGTAAAAACTGAACACAGCTATCTAGTATTTCAAAACAGTATTGTGTGCTATTAGAATCCATACAACGTTTAAAAACGTGCAAAATTTCAGACACACACTTACTTTGTGATTTACATCTGAACATATCACTGTATGACGTCAGGTATCATGCACACGATCGTTCGACATGCTTCGCTGATCACACACGCATCTGTCAGTTTTTAAACAAAAGGACTGCTTCTTTTTTACTTACGAGACAATGAACAAAAAATTAATACAACCGTTTAATGTCAACATGAAGATTGTCATCATAGAAGATCCTGGAATGGTACAAATTTTGCAGTCTACTTGCATGGGATAATAGTCTAAAGATGATCAGAGCAGGTTTTAATGTAAAATTTGACAATACAACATTTCTCAATATCACAGTAATCCAAAGTAAAGCATGTGTTTATTTTTCATTAACTGATTTTTTTTCTTTTTTGAAAAAAGTTTTATGGTATACACTTGTTGCGAACATACAACACTGAAGCAGGTCAAATGTTTTCTGGATTTGTGAACTTTTATTTCAAACTGCTTGCACGATACCGCGATATTGCCTGGTTTAAAAGCGTGATATTTGATTACTAACACGCATTGTCGACTTATCCTATGCGGTAAATAACCATTTTATTTTTTAAATCTATGCATGCATGCATGAATGTATACCAACATGAACAATATGAATATATAGTCAATGTGCATGGCGGCAGTCTGGATTTAAACGTGGATCTCCAGTTAACTACATCCGCTTGCTGGATTGCGATATATAGAGCTTCGGTAAAAGCTGTCGCTTATATTGCCACAGGTCGTTCGCTATGACGCTTGTTACATGTACATATCAGAAGCCCCACCATCTCTTTGTGGTATCGTAAACAGAACGGTAAGAATTCCTCGTAGACATCCTTATAGGCCTACAACCTAATCTACCAGATGTGCTTCAGTTCTGTGTATGGTACATTGGCATACATGTATAGAGCATGTTACGCATAGGCCTACCTTTAGGAAGAATTGGAAGAGCTAGTTAATGTTTGTGTACTGAACCTGTATAGTTCTCCATTCAGAGATCACTTTTACAGTGTATCCTGTATACAGACTTAAATAGAAATGTAGCCAGTATACAGTCACGATTAGAAAAAAAAATGAACCAATGATCCGTCTAAGTGTTAAAGCACATGGCCTGACAATCAAACCATTGAAAGAAAGTGCATTAACTGTACACATGTAAGTCTCCGGAATTCACAGAGAGACGACCTATTTGTCTATATTTATCTATAGGGAAACACTGCGTTGTTGTTGATGATGGCGTATGTGGGTACTAATGTTAGGGAATGTCTTATTAACTCGGTGGCTCTGAAGAAGTGACAGTAAATAATAAACTATGCAAAAACCACCACAATTGCCATAACAAACGGCCATTTTCAAAATATGTCAATATTCATTCATACAGCTTCCGATCAGCAGTGAAAGAGATTCAGCTAGCCATTCACTCCAAAAATAATTACGTTGACTTTGGAATTAACTGCCACACGTCTTTGCTTATGCTCGAGTAAAGATGATGGCATTAAATTATATGTGCCAACCAGCACCTGCTTGCGTCTAAATGAGCACCGCCCATTTTCCTCCCACCTTCTTATAAGTGAAATATTCTTGAATACGACAAAACACAAATCAAGTAAATAAATCATATATATGAGCAGCACGGTTTTATACCTACCCTTTTTAACCAGTTTCTTGGCAAAACACGATTATTATGTTGCCATTTTGTTTAAATTATGACATTGCAAAGTCAGGAATGATCAGTAGATTTCATAATTTAGAGGTAAGAATTACAATGGGTAGGAAAGGTTTACTATCAGTCGGTGCATCGAGAAGTACGAATGAGAGAAAAAAGGCAAGCAACATACACCTGCCAAAAATGCATGGTATATAGGCCTACATACTTGAAGGATTCTGATGTCACGAATGGGACAACAGTCACGCACTGCTAGTTTTGCTCTCTTGCTCTAACGCGTATGCTCTTAATTAAACCTACTATTTGCCCGAATTATTCATGTTTGTATACATTACAGTTATGTTAAGGGTGCACAAGGTATTTAGAAGCAATCTGCATATGTTGTTGCTTGGTATACAGGCTATTCCATTTTATTTATTTATTTGATTGGTGGTGTGAGCCGTACTCAGGAATATTTCAGTTACATTCGACGGCGGCAGGTATTACGGAGGGAGGAAAACGGACACAGCCCGGGGTAAACCGAGGACCATGTTTCATTTTTAAACTTGCTTACCGTACGCTTGAATATAAAATGAAAAATCAAACACTAAAAATTTTCTGCCATGAAATCACACTGAAAAAAACCCAAAACAATCCTTGTGGAGCATTCGTGTCACTGAAAATAGAGACATGATCTTGTATGATTTTATCATAGATTGATAATATGCATGCAGATATCATCTTGCCAAATGGCCAGAAGCCGTAAAACTGGTGACATCACAAGAAAACAAAAAATATCGCTGAAAACTTTGGTATTCTCATCATTATTTAAAACAGACAACTGTTGCTTAATAACCTAGAGAAGTATTTCCACTTATAGGGCCTACAATTGGTGTAGGAAACCGAGGTGTTCATAACCATTGGCTAATTAAAGAAGAACTACAGAAATTAATATTATCTTGTTCCATCACTGGATGAAAAATAAATATCAGATTTCACATGGAATAGCTACAAAACTATATATCATACACTGTTTCTCATAACGACAAAAGCGTTATAATATTTTCATGCGGATTTACCACCTTAAGCTTATTTACAACAGCTTTCTATTAATGGTTTAAAGCCACAGACGCGCGATATAATTTTCTCATATGCATATTAGACCTACTGAAAACACGTGTACAAAGAAATTAACATTCCCATAATAGCCATCATCACAAAATAATTGAAACAATACATCCACATTTATTCATTCATTAAAATACTAAAGACACAGTCATATATACACTTGGCACTTATTCGGTGAGCTTCATTGGAGCTACATATCTATATCCTGTTGTTCGCCGGCCATATAGCGCTCAACAGACAAATTGTGGCCTGTATCTTTACAGCTAATTAAGTATTTCGGACGGATGTAGTCTTTCCAAAATTACAACCTTAGTGTGTATGACACAATTACATGTATTTTCCTCTCAAATACTGTATGTCTTAAACTGTGTATATTGTACAATATGTATATGTGAATGAACGAACTACGCGCTACTCAGTTATTTCCTCTCAAAATACTAGCTGTATGCCATTAACGCTAGACTTATCTTGTACATTATGTATACACATGCGCAACTGACCAGTGAATTCATGAACGTTTTTTCATATATGTCCATATATCTACACGGTATGTAGTCGACCACTTTCAAATGACTGAATATGTCACAGTATTACTTGGCTGTACAGATATATAGATATGCAAATCCTTCCGTCATTTGCATTAACATAATTGGTGATAGCTTCACTACTACAAAGCACCCTTTTAAGAATCTCTCCACGGCTGGGCAGGTAACATTGCGGGAAATATCTATTCCACGATTATAAATTTTTTTATCCAGTCGGAAACGCGAATTCAGACTTCTTGAGAGCATCATCATGAGAGCATTCCCTTCTTACGGCGTTTATGGGTGAAGGAAGGTCGTGCTGGGTCCGTCTCAAAAAATTACAAAAACAATAATTAAAGGAGGCCTGCATCTTGCAGCTGTCGACCTAGCCTGAAAATGACAGCGTGGGAATTAATGCAGACTTGTGATAGTGTGAATAAAAGTCAGACTCATTCAGATCCATTCATGTACAAGTACTATTACTTTTTTATTATTAAGATTTTCTCCACAACTGTTAACTATTGCATGGAAACGTATTCGAAAGTATGGGCTAAAATGTATTCAATTTATGACCACTGGATGATGATCAAACACGGGTCGGGTAATACGGATGACTTTTAAAATGGTGGGCCTATATTGCTGCGCCGCTTAATTGGCCGCCAGCACTGAAATGTTAGACCGGTGTCAGTATGTGACTGGGTAGGGTGTCTTGTTGATGTCTTCAGCATTATACTTCACTGACAGAGTATATATACACACACCTACATAAAATGTCTCGTCGTCGTAATTATATAGCCCCAAGCATACATACGTATCAATATATGGATTGGACAATGAATAAATTTTTGACGCGTCATCAAAAAAAAGCGATCACAGCAAAAGAATAATAAAAGTTCAGTACAACATCACGTGTAAGTAAAACTAGCAACTACTGGGGATTATTTATTAATTTAAATCGTGATGAATACGAAA
This sequence comes from Liolophura sinensis, assembly GCF_032854445.1. Taxonomy (NCBI): domain Eukaryota; kingdom Metazoa; phylum Mollusca; class Polyplacophora; order Chitonida; family Chitonidae; genus Liolophura; species Liolophura sinensis. Next base: position 45,480,192 of record NC_088301.1, on the reverse strand, counting down.
ACTAATAAACTTAATAGTTACGCACTACTAATCCTCAGTGCTTGTATCCAGAAAAATAAGGTGATTCGAATGACAAAACTAACTTGTTTGGGTCTTAAATGCTTTTATTTCTCTAAAAAACAAAATGTAGGATTTTCAATAATTATTTAATAAAGCTTCAGAAGTTTGTTTTTCCCGAACAAATGATCAAGACACTCTTTCCTTAGTCTTTTTATTGAGAACTGCTTATATTTTAAAGGAGAGTTGATAGAATAATTTTGAAGAATTTTAAAAAAATATTTATATTTCACTTCTAGGCGATAATTTCTAGTCTCATTTGTGTGCTGTACTTCTCGTATCGTTGTCCTAGGTCTGATATCATGTCATGATACACGCAATTCTAAAGATTTAGCGAACAGCTTTAATGTACCTATACTAGATATGAGAGCTAGAACATTTACCTTCATCTCTGACATCCACTCTTCTGTTAATCTATGCCGTATAATCGGCAAAATCCTCACACCATTCCATTATCATTCATTGGTCATTCCACACTGATGTAATTAGGATCCCACCAGTCAAGGACTGGTAAATTTACACAGTATAATTACAGACGTGCAATCCCTACCTTTGTCGTTCACTGAAAGGTTTTTGTCTATCAGACATTTTATTCAAAGGAGGCTTTATGGCGTTTGCCGTCGAAGCTGTTGTTTTAGTGATACATGTAATTGTTCCGTGTGGTTTAGTTGAACTGGTGGACCTACTTGGGATATAGGCCACACATTTAATCACTGTATACCTTCAAGGTTACCTGGCCCATTAAGTGCATTGCGCAGCACTAAGTGAAATCAACATGCCTACCACTTGAATATAATGTGACATAGATCTTTCCGAACTGTAAATCAAGAATACAAAATTGACCAATCATAAGCAGTATTGTTGTAAATATGTCAACCGGATGTCACACATACTGGTTAAAAATGTTCATTCTTTCTGTGAAGTCACAACATCTCAACTGCTTTCATCGGGACTGGAATTCCATGTAAGACCAAATATATAAAAGACCATTTTCAAGCACATATATAGGAGGCCATTGTCAACCACATATATATAGGAGACCTCTGTCAACATTTTATATGTAGGAGACCACTGTCAACCACTTATATATAGGAGACCATTGTCAACCACTTCTATATAGGATACAACTGTCATGCACTTATATATAGGGAGACCATTGTCAACCACATATATACGCCATTGTCAATCACTTATATATAGGAGGTCACTGTCAACCACATATATATAGGAGACCACTGTCAACTTTTTATATGTAGGAGACCATTGTCATCCACTTATATATAGGAGACCTTTGTCAACCACTTCTATATAGGATACAAGTGTGATGCACTTATATATAAGGAGACCATGGCCAACCACATATATAGGCCATTGTCAATCACTTATATATAGAAGGCCATTGTCAACCACTTACATATAGGAGACCATTGTCAACCACTTATATATAGGAGACCATTGCCAACCACTTATATATGAGGCCATTGTCAACCACATATATATCATGCCATTGTCAACCACTTATATATAGACCATTGTCAACCCCTTATATATAGGCCATTGTCAACCACTTATGTATAGGAGACCATTGTCAACTACTTATATATAGGAGACCATTGTCAACCACTTATGTATAGGAGGCCATTGTCTACCACTTATATTTAGGCCATTATCAACCACTTATATAAAGGAGACCATTGTCAACCACATATATATGAGGCAATTGTCAACCACTTATATATTTAGATCATTGTCAACCCCTTATATATAGGCCACTGTCAACAACTTATATATAGGAGACCATTGTCAACCACTTAAATACAGGCGGCCATTGTCAACCACTTATATACAGGAGGCCATCATCAACCACTTATGTATAGGAGGCCATTGTCAACCACTTATACATAGGAGGCTACTGTCAGCCATTTATATATAGGAGACCAGGGTCAACCCCTTATACATATAAGACCATTGTCAACCGCTTATTGCCACCTAATCAACTTTAACGAAAGCAGGGAAATCCTTACCAGAGAATGGGGCTGAACCTACGTCATTTTGAAGACCGTAAATGTATTGTTTTATTGCATATAATATTGCATTTTGCTTATATCGAGACTGGTTCAAATCTTTTTGTTTCGGCATAGTGTCTAAACAGGGACACTCTGCCGAAATGACACTAAACACAACCTGTATCCTGGGCTTTCTGGTGCATTAGTCGTGTGTGGGAAGGTCTGCTAGCAACCTGTGAATCGTTGACAATATAGATTTATCCTGGACTTTGCCCGGTTTCCTTTCACTGTCATGCTGACCGCCATCGTTTCAGTGAAATATTCTTGAGCACAGAGTAAACTCCAATCAAATAAATATAAAATAAATAAAGTAAACAGGTGCATAGTTTGAGCAGATGAAGTGTGGTTTGTCTGCACAAATATATACAACATAAATATATAAACACATTATTTAAGAACACAGGAATATACCGGTACTGTTCTTTATAAAGAATGTTTTAACCTAAGAAGTCAAATTAGAATACTTGTATTTGATAACTTATTGTTTATCACACAATTTTAAAAAATCTTTCACACTTTCAACATACCTGTATTGTATTTATTAACTTTTACATAAAAATCACATTTTACATAAAATCAAATATATCAGAAAACTTGTTGTACATGTATCTGAGATTTCATAGCTTACAGTTCATCATACAATTTAAAAAGCTTTCAGGCTCTCAACATGTTGTTCCACATTTTTTTCAAAGTATTACATTAATGAAATTCTTTATCAAAATTCAAAATCTTATGCTAATTAGCATTGAAATAAATATGACCACATTACTTATGAAGGACCAATTCATGCCTTACGTTCTTCTAATAAGTATGCATCAACTTCCGTCGTCTTTTTTTATGTAATGGTATTACATTGAATTCCTCACATAAATGTTTTCCCATTACTGCCTTATTTCCACAATGCAGAGAATCAGGTTCTACAGAATAATTTAATTCATTTGATATTGCTGAAGAAACAGGAGATGGATTATCTACACTCTCAAAGAACTGTTCCAGTTGCTCACTGTTGTTAAAAGATTCTCCATCGGTGGAGTCACCATGGAGTTGAGAGGTGTTTGCCTGTTTTCCACGGGTTTCTACACCATTGCTTTGATCACATTCTGGGTCAGACTCACTGTCTTCTACTGTTAATGTAATCACTGTGACTTGGCCTTTTTCATCATTACATGCCAAGTTAGGCTCTTCCATCTGTTCGACAAAAGTTCTAGGATAACCAAAATCTGTCTCCAAAGCACATTTTTTACATTTTCGGGATACATGTGCAAACTCTTCAAGACCATCACAAGAGGGACAATTTTCCATTTCGTTCCTGCATTTACTGTCTGACAAATCATCACATTTTCTTTTGTTCACCAATACTTCCTGATGACCGCTGGTAATTAATGGTCGTGCCACACCTGAGTTTAGGTCTGGCTTGGTTTTCTCTGGAGAGTCAATGTAATTTACTCCCAACTTGGATTTCATAGCCTGTTTCCTTGCCGACCGCAGAAAGCGCAACGCACTTTTTTGTCGACAGGTTTTGAGAGCAGAGCCACCACTGGACATAAAAGATTTCACACTTGCAGGAATGTAGAAAGAATGCATTTTGGCCGATTTCATGTACTGAGAAAAGCAACTCATATCTGAACGATCTTGACCAGACATTCCCATGAGACCTCTTGATCTACCACTTACAATGGGGATTATTCTTTTAGGAGTTATCTTGGAAACAAACTCAACTAGTTCAGTATAAGAGCTGTGGTCAGAATATGGCACAATATGCACATTCTCTAGGTTGGAAAAGGGCATACCTTGGATACCATGATAAAGAGCTGTCGGTAGGATGACCACTGTTTGGTGTGTTTCATTCCACTGTTTCACATTCTTACTTGAAATCATATGAAGGGGTTGAGTTTTTATACGACAATTTGAAATGTTAGTGTTAAAAACATCCGGGAGATTCAAAACTTCAGCAGTTTCATAAAAAGTTTGAGACACTCCAATCCATTCATTGACTGAGTGTGCGATCTGAACTAGGAGCTCTTCTTTACCCAAAGACCTAATGCCTATGACTATGCTGTCAGCATCTGCACTTTCTCTCACAATATTTAAGACTTTTTCTACACATTGTTCCCTAGGTGGGAACTCACACGATGGAGAACAGTAAGTATTATCCAAATACAGTGTATCAATGCCTAATTCAAGAAGTGGGGTTTTCGTTAGCATATCTACATGGAAACGAAAATCCCCAGTGTAGAGAATATTTCCAAAGTATCCTTGAAAAACAAACATAGTTGCCCAGGACAATGGTTTGCATCTATGAGCATTACACTCATGGTTTCAGAGCTTTCACTATCCAGACCTATGATATGGCCGCGATTCAGTTCAAGAGGACGTAGTATTTTTTCATCCACATTTAACTTCAGCTGCACAATTTTTGCTGTTACCTCTGAGCAATAGATGGGTTTTTTCCAGGTTGAAGAGAGGCCCTCGGTGTGGTCGGCATGACAGTGTGACAGGAAAAACACCTTTTGCCCTGGGAGACTTTCGAATCTTCCAGAAATCAACAGCTATGGGTGTAAAGGGAATCACATGTCCATTCACCATGCTGGTTCATCAATTATTCTGAAAATACAAAATAAAATTAACTAAAATGTTTACACATTCACACTACACAAGACAGGGCAAACATCACCAGAAAAAAAACCTGTCTAAGTTTGAACTAACATTGTATACTAATATATAGGCCTATACATCTACTTGAACATATACACTGCAATAAAGGAATGAACATGCACATACAGATGCAGCAAACAGATGTTGTATTAGGCAAATTACTGAATTGTGCTATGTAAGGATGTATAAAAAGATAAGCAGTGGTTTATAATTTTGTAATGGATATTATACAGAATCTACCAATGTCAATTTCCCCATCATCACATGCCCTGGTATCAAATCAGAAGATCAAACATACATGCTAATACCATGCTATACCCTATACCCCAGGCCTTATAAAATGGAAAGGTTGGAATATGACATAGGGTATTGCATAAGCCTGTAATGGCGATCTGCTTGATACAAGGGGCTGTGTCCATCATAAACATGATTTGGGGAAATGTATCGACATTCAATCAATATTTCGAATTAACATGTATGTATACAACCATTCATGAAACAAATGTATATTATTTTTTCTTGACACATTATGGCCTATGAAGATTTAATCAGACACAAACATACCCAGAGTCTATATTTTAAAAAATCCACGAACTGGAATCTGGAAGGCAGGGGTACACTACATTACGTACATTCTCTTATCAAAACCAAGTGCAATACAAGTACGTAAAAGCCATTCTATCTTAAGAATACAGCATTGCTTAGATTTCATACTTTCGCGTGACACAGACGGAACTCTGGCGCCTAAACACGAAAAGTTTTCCTTTCGCGGCTTTACCAATCAAATTGACCTTTCATCTCAAAAGTAGACTCAACATTCCTTCAGCAACAGGAGAGTTCCAAGTTTACGATCTCCACAAACATGAGCAGCTCGGCTGTAACTCGCTGTGGTAAGATATACTTTAAGAGAGTCTTATTTTACCGGCATCTAATAAATTTGTATGTTTTTAAAGGTGACACGCTCTGGCCTATGGTAGTCTAATATTCAAGAATAAGTTCGTATGGGAATTCGGCGCTGTGTGCCCTGTAATACTATATCACAGAGTGTCCAGTGTTCGTTACCTTCGTGAAACCACAACTCAAATTTGAAGCGATTTCTCCATCAGAAGAAATGTTTTGGCATTTGTAAAGACTAGGGTGACTATTGTTAGTCAATGAGTTCCTTCTCAGGAGTTAATTGTGAAAAGCTGCGTCAATTTACCATGTGACACCACCCTCAATTTTAAAATCCCATCCACCACCCCCACACTTAGAAGTCGGATGTTGAATAAGCAGGGGCATCATTTAGCTGTCTGAATTAATCTGCTGAATGATTCTATTGTAGTGCGAAATAATCGCTGCACCTAAATGATCAACCTCCTTATTCAACATCTGGCATCTACATAGTCCATCCAGATGCATGTAGAGGGGGCCTACGTGGCTCAGTTGGTTAGCGCATTAGCGCAGTGTAATGACTCCCGAGTCATCAATGCCTCTCACTAATGCGGTTGCTGGGAGTTCAAGTCCAGCTAATGCTGGCGCCCTCTCCGGCCGTATATGGAAAGGTCTGCAGCAACCTGCGGATGGTCGTGGGTTTCACCCGGGCTCTGCCCGGTTTCCTCCCACCATAATGCCTGCTGCCATGGTATATGTGAAATATTCTTGAGTACGGCGTAAAACACCAATGAAATAAATAAGTAAATAGATGCATGTAGGCTCATACTCCCTCTTATGCTATATTCTGACATTCATTGTAACACTTAGTCGATCTCTATCTCTTAAAACACATTGCACAGAATTTCAAACACAACTTCCTCCCACTTACTGTAATCAAACTCAACTCATCTGCTTATTTCTATGTACAGGTAATTTTCTGGTGGAATCTCAAATACTATCCACTTAATTTTCTGCCCTCACTCACCGATGAACTAATTAACTCACTGGCTTAAGGCCCTAATGTCTTCTAGAGCCTTGGCAATACTGAGTACCTCGTCGTCCACAGCTATTTTGGACCACTTCGGTGCAGTTGGATAGAGCATTCGTCTCAAAATTGGGAAGTACAAGGATCAAACCTGGGTTGAGTCATACCAAAGAATTTCTAAATGGTACTTCCTGCTCCCGCGCTTATTGCTCATGCACACTGTTTGGCCCGGTGTCAGTTTAATGTGACCTATGAGCGGTTTTGAAGTGTAACTGTGGCTTTGAAATTCTGTTATATTTCCATTACCATCTGTAAGCACAACTTCAGTTGTCTGAAACGAGGAGCATAAAAAAGAGCTTTTTAGCACAGTTGGGTTGGGCGCCATCAGTGCAAACCTCATTGAGATCCATGCATCGTAACACTTATTCTATCCCAGCCTCTCAAAGAAATCGCCATACATTTCTGATCTGTGACTTGATGGAACTGATTTCAGTGATGTCCACGCTTGTGGCAAACAAACTCTCCAGCATTAAAGAATCAAATCCTTTTTTTTTCTTCTGTCGGTTGAATTATGAAGATTGAAGTTGTGCCTACAGATGGTATTGAAAATATTGTTTTCAAGATGTTTTTAATACCAGAGCTCAATTACATTTCAGGAAGCCATGCAGGTTACATGACTTTTCAAAATGGCTCTCAACAGCATGCAGTTTGGTACCTTTGAAGTTCTTGCGGTGAATGAAACCACAAGACATCAAGTTAATTAGTTATACAGGAAAGGGTAGTGAATCAACAAGAGATTCAACCAGAGAGAGGAGCCTAGAGTGGGAAGGAGATGGTAGTTGGAAATCTGTTTTATGAGAGATAGGGATGGACTCAGTGCCATGGTGAATAGTAGAATGTTTAAAGTCCATCTAGATGGCTTATTATCTACCTTGTTTGTTGATAAATATAAATAAAGAGACTACGGTGGACTTGTTAAATTACGGGCTACCAGTAGACCATAAGCAAAAGTTGCTGGGTGACCATAACTTAAGAATGTAAAGTTTAAGCCCAGTAGTCAATAATCAAGCCCAGTTTAATATAGCTATAGATCAGACTGCATGTTTATTGAAGGGTTTGTTTTTTTAATTTATAGATAATGTCCATGGATGAAATCTCTGCCTTGGGTACATAATTGGATCAACAGATACAGAAACTGCAATACAGATTTAAAGGCACTTAGTTACACACTGGGCCAATATGGCTGCTTCAGGAATGTCAAATTATGCAAAAAGAATGGCACGACTTGCAGCAAGAATATTTGCTGAGGTTCCAAGGCCTACAAACTCCAAATCATTGAAAGTTGTGAAACTATTTGAAAAGGAACCCATAAGCTCAAATCAAGAATTGATGGACTACTACCCTAAGCATCATGAAACAGACTTGTTTATGCGCCGTCTACGATACCATGGGCTGTTCAGGTAACATATGCCTATGCATTTTTTCTAATTATAAAATGCACCTTATTTCCTATTACTTCAGTTCTTAAGTTTTTGTGAAACAAATGGACCTGAGTGAGCATATATTGCACATGACCATGTCACAGCAAAGATACACTATTATATGGTAATGAAATATATTAACCTTATAAATTTTAAAATCTGCCATAAATTTTGAGACTTCCAAGCTGGAAGCCTGTTGTTCTTGCAAGGGCGATTAAAAATAATGTTCCTAGTAACAGTGTATGTATGAAGAAGTTGTAGAATGTGACTATAAAACTCATCTATGGATGTCACTTATAACACTTTAAAGGCTATATTTTGAAAATATCAATATAGCTGTGCTGCTATTGATAGTTTCAACCATTCTTAACAGGTGAAACTGATCTGTGCAGAAACAAGCCCAGAACTGGGCATGAATTGATCAAAAGATAAATGATCAGATTCTGCTATTGTCTTGTCTTTTTATTGAGAAAGTTTTGTTTTTGTGGGATTTCAGAGATGAACATCTTGATTTTAAAGAAGAAATGGCTAGACTAAAGAAGCTTCGAGGAAAAGGAAAACCCAAGAAAGGAGAAGGAAAACGAGCAGTGTTAAAGCAGTCATGACGAGGATCAAAATTTAATGCTTTTTTTTCTTGATGTGTAGGAATGAGTGACATAACCAATGGTATATGTACCACTAATGAGACAATGTGGATTGACTGAAGTGGTTTTCCCCCTTTTGTAGATAAAACTAATAAAATAGTGCTTCTCAAGTACAGGATTGTGTGTATCTTCACATTTCCATGCTGGCTTCCTTTCCGGCCATTTGTGGGAAGGTCTTGCAGCAACCTGTGCCCAGTTTCCTCCCACCATTGTATATGCGTGAAATATTCTTTAGCACTTTAAATAATCCAGTCTATCATTGAAAAAGAATTTGGATAGAGAAAAACACAAACCAAAAAAGGAAAACCACACACAAACAATTTATTTATTTCATTGGTGTTTTATGAGGTACTCAAGAATATTTCACTGTAGTCAGAATATTTAACGGTAGCCTGCATTATGGTGGGAGGAAAACAGACAGAGCTCGAGAGAAACCAGCAATCTACAGGTTAGTGGCAGATCTTCACATGTATGACCATAGAGGAAGCCAGCATGATCTGGGCTGAAAGTGACTGCATTGATGAGAGGCTCCTGTGCCATGGTGTCATGCTAATCAGCTTAGCCACTTACTCTCACTACTGTTCGTCTAGAAGACTGTCAAGTACAAGAAGTACAAGATCTTGCTGGAATATACAAGTGAAGTGTGTCCAATTCAAGACTACTTTGATGCTCTGAAAATAACATAGGAAAACTTTCACTAAACTTTGTAAATCACTTTTTTTTTACATATATCACATCATGTTGTTATAATCTACACAGTGTCATAACTTAAGAAGTTTGGTGGTGATTGTTATCAGTAACCATCAATGCAAAGCTGATATGTTCGTTTAATCTCCACTGTGTCTTCTTGTAGCTTGTGTGAAATTCATGTAAGGCCAAATGACACCCCAGAGCGAGATTTGCATGTTATACGTAAGATGGACTTGTGGTCACCTGTCAGTTCTATGATAATCTTGAAAATTCATGCCGAGATGTGGCTTTTCGCTTTTAATGAACTTGCATCTCTTGATGCTGACGTTAATAGAGTTGCACCACTGCAATGTCCTATATCAATCAAAATGCACAGTAGGCTATAATAACTTATGTGAACAAGTATTGATCCAAACACTGCCAGCCATCACTGGATCCAGGTTTTCCACTGGTAAGGCAAACAAAAGGTCTACTGACAATATTGTAACCCAAAGAATGACGAATGTAATACTTCGACAACAGGAAATGTACACAAGTCAGAAACTGCTGCTGAGCAAGCATTTATCCATTGGGATGGATGGTTGGTATAGGTTACCACCCCTTAGACTTCATGCTAGGTACAAAATTGTTAATTAAAATTCACCATTGAGTGTAAAAATAGGACAAGGGTAAATTTCGTTTTTATGTAATAAATCCACATGGAACCGAAGACCGCAAGGTACATTTCTTTCTAAAAAAAAAATGTGCAAAGAAGAATTTATGGAACACCCAAGGGGAGGTAACTACCCTGTTTAAAACCATATTGGTCTGAACTTTCTTGGTACCCTGTTGCCCCAGACCACCTGGGCATTGTAAGGGCTACTAATGTAAAATCGTGGTCAAGAGCCGAATAAAGGCCCAGTGGCATGTACAGGGCTAAAAAAGAAAAAAAAATTACTTGGCACAGGATACTAGTCTTAGAAGGGGCTGTCCATAAATTATGTAGGCTCAAATTGCGAACGCTATGACAGCTAATCCCCACTGTATGCATCATGTACAAAACTGCCCACACCCCATGTACGTAGTACGTTGATGCATATAGGTTTATAAAATGCATAAAGCGACCAAATGATGGATGCAGTCAATAATATTATATCAAGGTGTACAAGAACGATTACATGCCCTTGATTTACATGTTCTAATGAGCTAACAGGACATTTCAATGCCTAAAATAGTAAACGATAGTTTGGACCGGTTTCTAGCAGATTTATGGAGGACTTTGTATTTAATCATCTTTGTGAAGTTGTACGGGGCTAAAGCCATACAATCAATACAAAAGCACTGCCAAAATTTCGGCGACAGCTACTTTTCTGATGTCACTGGTTATACTTCATTCCAAAGCTTCTGGCAATCATCATGGCACGTCTGCTTTTTCACATTTGGTACCATTTCCAGTTCTGATCAGCAATGACTGAAAAGTTTAGCCACACAGACCATGTGCTATAATTAACTGACACGCAGCAACGACCCCTGTCTTGTTTGTGATGCCGTTGTACAATGCATGGCGAATATTACTAATCAGTACAACAGCACATACTTCATTTATCACTTTTAACTTTTTTTTTTTTACGTGTGTACATTTTGTACGTACGATAGATGCATCCACACACCCCTACAATCCCCACTGTACACCCCTTGTTCATGAAGCATACATCCCCCGCCCATCAGCTTACATACTTTATGAACGGCCCTTAAGGTGTTACTGAATTTGATGAATTTGACTTTGAGATAAATTTGAGAATTTGACTAAGAGATTTATTTATGAGACAATGAAGTGAATAATTTCCGGCTTCATGTAAACCCAGAAAGCAAGCTAAGCATACTGGTACAAAAAAGAAAACAATAGTTTTTCATTTCACTTTATTTAATGTTTCTTACACACAGTACAATTTTATTTACAATTTACATTCAAAAGTGTGTAAACTAGGGCATAAATATTCATGGTAATATATACAGTAAATCTATACCTTTATTCAGATGCGTTACCACTCAGATGTATTTATAACAATTGCTGTATACTTGGTGAAACAGTAATAACATGAAAGCAGGACAATAATGTTACTATTGCTATGCTACAGATCTTCACTTGTTTTGGGTGTAGCAGTTAATAAGAAAAAGTATCTGTAGAATTGTGCACGACCTTTTGCATAATGCTGATTTTTAAGTACACACTGGTTTCCCAAAATCATAAATATCACCATAGTTGAGCATAAGATTAAAATTGTAATGAAACAGATAACTGTTTCATATCACAGTCTTGCTTGGCTTTCAGGTTTTCAGAGACTGATTTTAGAAAGTAGCTGTAGCTTTCAGTGGTTTAGGGGACGGAGATATTGGGGGCAACACGGCATGTCTGTCTGAACCAGGACGGTTACATTGGTGACTGTCATTTTGTGAGCAATGAGATGCAGGCCTAGGGGGAGGTAGATCCATTGACATTTTAGCAGCTGACTGAGGACGTGACCCAGACTTGTGGCTGAACGTCTGGCCCCCAGAAAACAAGTCCATGGGGTCAACAGTTTCCATTGGCAGTGAATGATTCTCATTGATCTGTGCCTCGGAGCCTTCAGGTGAGTTTTCCCTAGGAGGTGGGCTGGCTGAAGTGAGGTTAGAGAGGTGGTCACTCTTTTTGGAGCTGGCTGAACTGGAGTCTGGTGAGTCAGGTGGAAGTGTGTCCATGTTACCCACATGGTCAGCCGGAGCAGATACTGACCTCAGACCTTCAGCATTGCCCTCCAACCCATGCTGACCAGCGGCAGTGTGGGGAGCAGTGCGAGGACATCTGAAATATAGATTTTTTTTATAATATAATATGGCTTGAAACAGGGGACCATGCCCTTCTTGTCATACCTGGTGGATTACACAATGAACATTTGTGAAACCAGGTACCATATATCTCTGATGAATAGTACATACAAAACTTGCCGCACTAACCATATTTAAGTCATGCATGTTAAAATGCCTATGGACGACAACCACTTTGGTGTGTACGGATTATACCATTCTAATTTCTTTCATACTTGTACTCCTATAAATGCAGAAAATCAGAAAATATGTTTCACATGGGACAGCTCTGAACATAATGACTTACTGGCTGAGAAGTTGTTCATATAGAGGAGGTACATAACCAGCTACTGCCTCTTTTGCAGCACTTTGACGCCTCTTCAGGGACTCCTCTTCCTGAAAATCAGGTACAGAAGTGAAGAAAGACTTAATGCCTTTAGACATGAGGAAAGATGTTCAAGATTTCATACATGAACAAGCACAGATTATTACACCAATTATCCACCTAGGGCAGTAAATTTCATTATAGTCTCAGCAATCAAACACAAGTTGCTGCCCAAGTCAGCATCCAAATTTTATCACATTGCTCCCAGTTAAATAGGAAGCTTAGGTACTACATTCTGACACATGGGAGTGGGGGTGGGGGGCACATGGGCATACAATTTCACAAAGGGGGTGATTAGAGCATCATTAACAAATGAAGTCCATAGACCACAGTTAGTCTTCATGATGCAACATACATTTCTGGGAACAAAAAATCATTTCCTTCATGCTCTCTTAGAGCTTACCACAATTCCTCGCCCAGAAAGTATTGGTGATTGTGCCTTGATTGTCCAGGTATGAGCTTGGGAGAGAGTAAGGCTGTCTGCTATGCTCGCTTTAGACCATGCTCTTCCCATAGCTGCTGAACCTCCATTCTGACCTGCCACTGTAGGCTCTGTAGTGCCATGTGACTCTGTTGTCTCCCCATGTTCTGACATTGGCGGTGTGGGGATGTTAATACCCAGGTAGTCCATGACCAAGCGCCTTAAACGTCTGTATGCCTCCTGAATATCATCTGTAATAGTCATGCCAATAAAAGTTACTAAAATGAAAACATATCAGTGAACCTTGAATATATTAGACTTTATAGCACTTCACACAACTCAATGTAGAAATTGTCAACAATAAGAGCTACCTTCAGAGTAAATTTATCACAAATACATCATGCAATTCACATACCACTGTTTATCGTTGTATCAAAGAAGCCAGGGTTATTCTGATTGTGTTCAGCACAGAGTTTTGCTCTCTTGATGATGTTTTCAACCTGAGATTCCGAATATAGCCCGGATTCCCTCAGACGGCGTTCATGGTTTTCCCTGGTCAGAGGCATAATTAGCACATAACGGGGCTCAAAGTAAGTGTTTTTGAGAGACAACATCCCCTGTAAACAAACCATTTAGAATGTCAACAAATACTATTTCAAACCTGCCACAGACCAGACCATGTGATAATTAAAATAAGCAAGTATGAAATGTAAACTATTTGCAAGATTTAGAAGTATGTTTTCTCAGTGTATATGGAAAAGCATACATGACACATGGGATCATCTGGCCTTTCCCACGTGTAATATACAGATATGCAAACTACGGTGGGAGGCATGTGGTCTTCAATGAGCCTTAAAATGCAACCGTTTACTGTCACCGAGGCCGCACAAGCAACAAGAGCTACTCCACAGTGTTTCTGGACAAAAGGGCAATTTTCGTGTTAATTGGATTTAATATCATTCCAATCAAATTGTTAATTGCTGCCTGTGCTAAAATAAAGCATAATTTAATTTTCTTACCTCCAGCTCCATATGCACAACACTGGCCAACCCTTCTCGGGCTATGCTCTCAATAGATTCCATCTGAAGGCCATACCAATTTCCACTGAGCTCATAAGTTTGGATGAACTGGCCCTGGAATAACAGTGATGCTAACATCAATTAAACAATTCAAATTCTAAAAATGGCTACAATTAAAAGTACATTTGTAATTATTAATACCAAAATTATAATTAACATTTATTTAATAATGTAAGGAAGCCAGATCTCTTATCCAAATATAAATCTTTCAAAATAGTTCACGTTCTACTATTCCTACAATAGATTTAAAACAGCCTCTTCACTTCAGTTTCAACATACATGTAGCACTCTTCAATATGACTGCTGTAAGCTAAAGATACTGTATGGGCACTACCTTTGTGATCATACTGTTTCAGTTACCTGGCTATGGCTGCTTTAAATGCAAAAAGGTCAAATGATACCCAAACCATTTGTATCCTGTTCTGAGACCTCTGACATGTGACAAGGAAAGATTGTAAGGTTTTAAAGAGTGCAAAATACTATACTGGTACCATTTTCACTTCTTGCTCAAACATTTCCAAAGACACAAAGTGGTAGTCTTTTCCTGCCTCTTCATTTGGATATGGTTTCCTAGTCGTGTGTGAAATACTGCAAAACAGAAAGTTTTATATCACCTGTAATAAATATCCAAATACTTTCATCACATGAATGATTCTATTTCAAACTCAAAAGATTCATTATTACATGAAACATAAACTTATGTCTACTAGTAAAAGGTGGCCTGCACATATACATCCAATTTGACATTTTCTGACTTCTATATCTAGTGAACCTAAAGATTTGTTCCCGAAAACATAGCAATGTGCTTAGCAATAAAAAAAAAAGATGTTTAAAAGAAGAGACAACAAATAACATGACCATTTTGGAACATGGTTGCAAAATGATCTAAATGGCCAGACTTTTTCTCTCACGTGCTTGGTAACTCAATAAATCAGAGAATCCGTCACTCTTACCCTACACACATAAAAGGGTTTGTGAGATGTCACCAGAAACAGATGCATTCTCAGGTTATAGAAATAACTTGTGTCTGATCAGTTAAAATTGATATCATGGCATGTTGATTTTCTCAATTTGCCAATTTTATCTCACCTTGAACTATCTTGATTATGCAACAACACAGAAATAAAAAGGTATGCTTTTTAAACTTTATGTGAGGTATCAATGCAAATATGCATGCATTTGGTCTAGTGTTGTCTTTTCCTTTAATACACATCCCACACTCACCCATATCCAAAATAATCTGGAAATTCCTCAACCAACTTCATGGCCAGTTCTTTTTTGCCTGAGCCCTCAGGGCCAACCAACACCAACATAGGATATGGCGTCTCAGTGCTAGGCAATGTGCTGAAAGTACAGCCCGAAAAATTCATTACACATGCACAAATTTTTAATCACCAATCTTGTAATTCACTTAAATACATTGAAATACAATTGAAAACAATACACTTGGTTAATCAGATACATGCAAAACAATGACTTTCTCAGGATAAGATTGTCTCTGAAATTTCCCACTTTATGTTTGTACTCTGTGATACACACACATTTGTACAGTCAAAGATCTTATGATTTAGATTCAAACTTACCTGTCCCAGACTTTACAAGGCTGAAGAAAATTGTAAACCACATGCAAAATGTGGTCTTTTGCAGCTACTACCTCTAATGGTGAGTTAAACATGTTAACAGCAGCCACCTGAAAAATGTGAAAATGCAAGAGTGTGTCACTAATATGAATATATTATATTACTAATACTAATATGAATATGAATGATATGGCTATAGTAAATTATATAGTTCTATTTTTATTTTTTTCTTCAATTCAAATTAAAGTTTAACTGAAATACACTTCATTCAACACAGAAGCTCTTGTGTAATTCTGAGACCCTTAATGAGACATATTGCTGACGCCAAAAAATTCTACTGCTATTTTAAATGTTATCTACATGACGTTAAGACTTTCCGACTTTAAGTGGACAATCAAACATTGAGTTTTATCCCGGGTTTCCAATCGACCATCCACTCACTTGCCTTTCTATACTTTGAAAATATGTCCACAGATTAACTTTTTGACCGGTTTACCTTTCTTTGTAGTGTGACAACTTCAAATGTCAGACATGATACTGTGTTGAAATTATACACCCTCCAATGTAACTTCAGTTTTGCCATATAGATCACTGGGAATTACGAATACTTTAAAATACATGGTCAATAGAAAGGAACATCGTATTTGGTTTACTGCAGAAGACTTTCAAGAGCAGACGTCAATCCACTTCCAATCTGCCATATTATTTACACGTGCAATCCACAAATGAACGTTGCATTCTGTGCTGCCTCATTTGCAAGTTATCACATCGGGAACACACTTTAAATCAGTGAAGGATTTCTCAATCTAATTCTCTTAATTGACATTTTTCAGATAACACAGGCCTAGGTATGAGTATGGCGTAAAACACGAATCAAATAAATAAATAAATAAATATCCAGACACAGCCATAGAAAAAATTAGCCAGTTCTGATCTAGTCTACTCACCTTTTCATCAACTTCCACTTTGCGTCTATCTAGCTCCACTAGTCTTTGGATGCGAAAAAGGATGGAGAGTCTGTAGTCTGGTAACTCCTGAAGAGGATTTCTCAGCAAATTTAAGTTACGCAACATCGGCAGGTCACAAATGTACTTCAGTTCTGAAATATCTATTATCTGAAACAAAGAATAAAAAATGTGGTGAAACATAACAAATGTAACACTCAAACCTAACATTCTTTCTAATATAGATTACACTAGTCTCTGGTAAAAATTAACTTAAGAAACATAATTATCTGGTTCAAATGAAAACACCTTTCAACTTTTACATTGCAAAATATAAATAAAACAGTAATGTTCAGAACGATGATTGGATATCCTCTTAAACAGCAAGAAGCCGATCATGAATTTATGATTCATATGATACAGCATCTACTTAAAGTAAAAGACGTCTAAAAAGTGAAGAAGGTGTCACTAAACTGACGACTTAAAACAATGCACAAATATACTTTCATTTATTTTTCAGATTTTTGTGAAGAGAGTTAAAGGCGGTCAAACACTTGCATTCTAAGGTGGGCTTTATGGACCATACTATCAGAGTTTAGGAACTCTGACATCACACAAAGTTTTTCCAACTCTAATCTCAACACTGATTGTTCGAATAACCCTTTTTACCCACGAGTGAAAGATTACTGTTAAAAGATTCCCCAAAATTCCTTCCTTCTGGTGAGTGATGTGACGTCAGAGCTCCTATATACTGGCAATATGGCTCATAAAGCCCACCTTACTATTCAAATATTTGAATGCCTTTCAACACTCTTGCATAGTTTTCAGCTGTTTGTTCGATAAACCTTACGTCATATTTTAGCTTTCTTTTACTTTAATAAGTTCACCTCATTATCCTCTATATCAATGGATTCCAAGAGACGATGCTCCTTCAGACCCTCCATGCTTCTTATGCTGTTGCCAGAAAGGTTTACATGCTGTGAAGACATATATACATAATCTAGTGTTAAGTACGCACAGAAAAGTTAAAATATGAAGGCGCCCAAATCATATTTACACATTATTTCTGAATGGGCAGGCTGTTAAGAGAAAGCGACCTGTTTTTTTCTCAGTACTTTATGTTGTTCTTTAAATGAATAAATGAATGATCACGGCTTAACTTAACACTCTGTGCGATATGCACTTGCAACATAGTAGCAATGCTTGTAGACGATCAAGAGAAAATGTTGACATTTTTTTAGAAATACTTACTGTATGTTTAAATGATATAGAAAAAGGTTAAAAGTATAAGAAACTTTTTAAATTTATATATTCAATGGCATATTTTACCTGTAAATATCTCAGTGTCTCGATGTTTTCTATCTTCTTGATTTTATTGCCACGCTAGAAATAAATGAAGCAGATCTCACGTAAATGAGTTACACCGTTTGTCTACTGTGCATATACTAATGACTGAGTTTAAAACATACTCATCATTATCACAGATGTACCAATAAAATGATTTGTAGAAATGGGACAGTTACTCTTTTCATGCACTTTATTAAACAGTTCATTTTCATCAAACTTAACTCATTTACAGTTGGTGGGAAATGCAAGTAATACAATTATACTTACAAGATTAAGAATTTTTATTGGTAAATTTTCGAGTCCTTGTATTTGTTCCAAATTATTGTGAGCCAAACTCAGGTGGCTTAATCTCTGACAGGCCTCTATTCCCTTTATAGTTGTGATTTTATTATCTTTCAAAAATTCAAGGAAATGCTTTTGTTCACAAAAAATGGCCAAACAATTGGACATGAACAACATTTTTTTCACATTACTTGTGCATGCTATCTCAGGCAAATGCTTAATTGTTTTTACAGTCATACACTAAATAGCCATATTAGGTTTCAAGAAATTGACATTACAATTATGGAATGATTATTATTTTCCATAAACAAAGGATACTGTCGAGTATTAGCTTGCAAAGACAACTATGAGCAGAGAGATCAGACATCTCCTCTATCATGTTAAATGACATATCCACTTCTTTCAAGTTTTTGGGCGGCAAAAAGTTAAGCAGCTTAGTAAGCTTGTTATTGGACACATCTAGGATTAACAGGTGTTCCAGGCTGTCAAGTGGTGATAAATCTGCAACAACAAAATTACATAAAGTACATAAATGTGTATATTTGCCAGGACATTGGTAAAGGAAAACAACTCCCACTCAACCTGTGAGAAAGAGACATAATGGGAAAATTGTAGATTTTGACAAAAAAATTCCTCTAGCTGTTCATGGACTAACGGTGTCACTTTTCTTTATGAGCTATCAGTTACAGACAATGAAAGTCTTATTGTGAATATATCTCTTGTGTCTTAATTGTTACTCACCTGTTATTTCATTGTAAGGCAGCTCTACTTTCTGGAGGTGGACAAATTCTGATAAAATGCTAATGTCTTTCAAGGCATACCCCTGAAAGTAAATGATATATATTTGTCACTGATTAATAAAAACATGTCTTTTACCAACACTAATGGTACATGTATGTGTACATGTACATTAATTTATAACATATCAGTACAGATCAAACTCAGTGTAGCCCGTTGTTAACAGCAGGCTGGGTGCCTCAGTGATAAAAGTGCTATATCACACAGTCATTGATATAACTTTTGCTATTACAGTGAGTTTTGGTATTCATACCCATATGCCATGTCATGATAAAAGAAATGTGTTGATTTATAACATTCCATTCTGAGTTTAGAATGTTATAAAACATGCATAGTAAACTACATTATGTCTCACAGCAATAAGACAGGCAGACTCGGTAGAAAACAAGATTCAGAGGTATTGCATTCAACAACAAACACCACCAAAGCAGATTTAAACACCTAACCATGGCTCCTACCTAGTAAAATTGACTTCAGAATTTATATACTTACAGGCAGTGCCAAATGTAAATAGACTTGATGCTGACCACTAGCTGAGCGACCCACATTTGACAGCCCTCTTGCTACAGTTTCTTCATCAAGTATACCACCCGGAGATAACTAAAATAGGAATGATGTAATTGTAAATACATGGTGTATAATATATCCAAACATATTTGTGCACAAATACTTAGTAAAACAAACTGGAAATATTACTGAAATATAGGCCTCGTGTATATGACCATTATGTCACTCTGGGACTAACAAAAGAGATATTCTCAGCCATAATAATAATGTATACATTTTACAGTCTGTATTTTAATACCATCTTTGTTTTATTTCATGTACCTGTAAATGCTATCTACTAACTCTGTTTATTAAATGACAACTTGCGGGAATATATTTGTGCTATGAGGCTATATAATATTATACTCACAAATGATGACACCATGGTGATTTACTTTCCTAAGCATACAGTCTATATCAGGATGTTAATTTTTTATTATTATTATTTATTTGTTTTGTGTTTTAAGCAGTACTCAAGAATATTTCATTTATACGACGGTGGGCAGCATTATGGTGGGATGAAATCTGCCCAGAGAAACCAACGACAATCTGCATTCACTGCATTTCACAAGTTTGACTTGTGTGACACAATGACGCCGGAAATCATTTCCACAAAAAGAAATCTCCTTGAGGAACGCATTTCACACAGTCGCAAAACCATATGTAGTATCGCCATTAGAACAGTTGGCTTTATCATGCTGATGTCTACTGGTGGAGTACTACTAACAGTTCGTGTTTAGAATATTTACGGTAAACATGGCCTGCTTTTTCTACGTCATTGACTCATTTTATTTATAGCGCCGGAACTAGCATCACAGCGTCGGAACTGGCATTGCTGTAGGTGTTCGGTTTATGCGTATTTTACAAACATCTTACTCCACTTAGTATATACTGATTTTGGTATATTGTCCTATATAAATTTCACATCGACTGAGGTATAAAAACCATTCAATAACCACCCTTGCTGCGTTGTAATGATTAAAGGCCAGTGAGCGTAACGGGACTGGCGACGTGACAGTACGCTGTATGCGTGCAAGCTTGTACTTTCATTACATTCTATATAGTAACTTCATTCTATTTAAATTACTCAACTATTTTCAATTATATCTTTATCTCCCATTAATGATATCAATTTTTTAAAAAATTGTATTGGGATAATGTTTATTTACCTCTGGTCCATCGTCCTCGTCGCTGCCATCACCGTCAATGTTCGGGTACTTGCCGTCTTGAGCGGTCGGGTCACCCAGGGGTGAACGACCCTCTCTACCATCGTCCAGATTCAGAACATTCGTATCCGTATCCATGTAGTCAAACTGATCATTTGCAGCCATAAATTCTCCACCCATCGCGACATAAGGCGTGTTCATACGCTCCATCTCCGGGGCACTAAATGCTTTCCTACTTCTTCGGCCATGATGGCAGGTTGACAGAAGCCCATGGAAACGGGGCTTCGAAACACACTAGAGAGTGATGTATTCAAGGGAGATAACTAGTAAGAAATCACCATAAGAAAATGAAATTGAATAAAAATATAATTTGAGTGTCTTATTAGCGTTGAAAATGTATGAGCTCAGAAATATTTGTCATGTATTAATTCTGAAGATTATTAAAATTATATTAACATTATAAACATATTAACATTATGAAAATATATATTTAGAATGAACAATAAAAACTATAGAGCTGCGTGTCGTAACTTAGCTCATCACCAGATTACTCTGATTCTGATTAGGTAAGTTGAAAAATCTTGGACAATCATACAATGTACAGGTTATAATTAATACTGATGATAAGTATGAAATAGTATAATTAGATAAATAATGGTTGAGTAATCACGAACTAGCACGTTACAGTGACTCCGATCTCAAAATTTACGTTCACGACTCAAAATGTAAACAAATCGGCCACATGCGGTGTAGCGTCTCGTTGCTAGGCACTGCACGCACTTCCCCTCAAGTTTCAAGTGAAACATGGCGGCTGGCGGTTCCAAAACGTTTGCAGTCAACATGGGACGTATCAGGTACTTTCACTGCAAATGTGTTTAAATTAACAGGTGGTAAAGTTAATTTCGGATTGTGTGTCATGAAGCAGTATATTGTATGGGCAAAGAGAGAATTTAATATTTAACAGGAGTTTATTGTTGTCCATCCAGTTTTAGAAATTAGTAATGCGTGACTGGTCATTTTTCAGCAGATGTATACACGATAATGGTTAAGTGTTTCGAAGTTTATTATCTTACAGTCTTGCGGTGTATCTGACATCTGATTCCATGAATCTTAGCGTTTACATGTATTATATTTTTTCTACTAAATAATTATCGTGGCACTTTTCAAATGTGTAAAATGTCATGTTAATTACATGTACATTTAAGACACATCATAACCTTATTAGTACTGTTAAGAATATTTGGTTAAGTAGACACAAAATTGGTGGGCCTACTGTTAAGAACATCTTTCGTGAACATCTTCGACCATTTGTCTGTCTGTGACACGATTTTGTCCCTGCATCTCCTCTCAAACTAGTGACTGCACTGATTTTGATGAAACTTACCATATAATCATCTTGCTTATCATCTGAGCCTGTGCATGCTTAATGTCAGTCTGATTAATATTATTTTTATTTTCATAGTCGTTACCCTCATTCAAGTACATAGCATAATACTGCTTTTTCATGCACACAGCTAAATGGGCAAGCGGAAGATACATTTCATTATCGTGATGTTGTACTCAAACATAGGTTTAGCCACAGGACCCTATTCTGACAAAATTCACTTGGGTTAGATAGTAAAAATGGGAAAAAATTGGAAATGAAGGGCCCTGATATCAAACTCTGGCTAAATCTACGTACTCAGAGTTCTATATTTCACATGGATAATATCTGTGAATATCTGAGAATAATGTCTGACATGTGTGACCATGTCCTTGTACTTTATTTTGGTTTAGAGGTAAGTATTTCAATGTATCACCTGACTTGAACATTATGCAGTTTTACGAACAGCTACAGCCTTGATCGTGTGAGCTACTGTTCTCTGAATGCATTGTATAATGTGCACAAGAATAGCTCCGAATAGCCGAGAATGCATTTCTCCCCCTCACCCATCATTATTTAATTTTTTTCGACAGCAATTTACCCAAAAAATGAAATTATGATAAAGTAATGATTCAATGAAAATAATTTTTGTCGCACACACCAGTTTTCCAAAATATTTAGACAGTTACAAGGAATCAGGTGTTTTGGTTTTTCCTTTTAGCAGTATATTGCTTGGGATTTCATAAAAAGTACCATTATGTACATGTATCTGGGTAATCCTTGTGTAGCCTCCTTCACATCATGTTCAGTCATCCTACACGTACGATATACACTATATCTGAAGATGTACACTGAAACATCAGCAGGCTAGGAGTGGTAAAACTTTGAAACAGACCTGTTTGAAAAAGCAACACACTTTGATTGAAAGGAAAACTTAAACACATGTATGTTAGTCCATTATGTGAACATGATGAATTGTTATATCTTTACATACATGTAGTCATGTAAATATACATTGTATTGTAATATATGACTCAGATGTACAGTATGTGTGCTTGGTAAATGTTGAGTTCATGGAACAAGACGAACATTTCATTGAGGATCATTCCCAGATGGTCATTAGGTGGTACTGGCATCTCATTCCACTCATAGAATTAATAGACTTGTACAATGTACTGTTTCATTTTTCCAGGTCTTTTTCAAGTTTGAAATGTCACTTGTGACACTCAGAGAAGTTGTTTTGAGAGACAACAGGCTTGATTATGGCAGCACCAGTTGGGGTAAAGTTATTTTTCTTCAAGCAAAAGCGATTTCGTCAGCCGCCCAAGAGGTACAGAAAACTTCCAGAAGAACTTCCTCAAAGTCTACGATTTGCACATCTGAATCCAAAAGTAGCAGCTTTTTTAGCAAATAAAGAAAAAGTACAACGTCAGACAGATGAAGCAGACGGACTTGTCAAGACAAGCCTCTTACCAGAAATTACACAATCTTTTCATCATGTTAGGGGAAGAATTGACAGTCTTCTTGAAAATGATGAAGATTCCCAGCGCTATCTCTATGAGGAAGCACGACTTTCAGCAGCCAGTGTTCTATCCCAGTTGGCAAAATACATCTACACTCTTCAAGAAATTAGTTCATGCATTCCAAAGAGTTTAGAATATTTGCTGATGATGGGCTGGAAAGAAATGACTGCTGATATAACCCCAGTGCCAAGAGAATGGCAGACAGCAACAATGAGAGAGACGTATCCTCCAACCCATTCCAGTGAGGAGCATGCTGGAAGCAACGAGGAGGAGCCAACAGCTGACAGATCGAGACAGACCTCAGATTCTGACTTTGTGAAAATGAAATCGTCTATGAAACTCAATCCTGATTCTGCCAAATCAAATGCAAAGTTCAACAGATTATTTCATGAAGATGATGATCCCAAAAGTTCTAGTTCTCACCGTAGATCAGATAAGTGTCCTACGCACATAAGACAAAAAATGGCAAGGCACAGTCGCTTGAAGTCCATATGTGATGAATCTCGTTGTAAGTAATGTTTATTTACTCGTCTGTTGGGGGTTAAACATGCACATCCTAAGTCTTAAGTTTATGTTGTATAATATTAGTTACATGGTTACTTAGTGAAAGGATACGTGGGTATATGGTGTCAGTAATTCTTATGTTGGGTGAGGCATCAGCCAAGACTAATATGAAGGTTACTAACACAATATATTTCCATATCCTATCACTGAGTAACCATGTAATGAACTTATCCTGCAAAGACCCATTAATTCAGTGCAGAAGACTGATGTATAGGTGAATATAAGTGTATTCACAACCCAGCAAAGGGAGATGACCTGCTCAGCAGACACATTTGGCATCATCTACAGGATTGGAGAATACATATATATCTGTACCACACGTGACAGTTGTTGTCCAATGAAAAGCGGAGCATTTTGTCTGATGCTGGATAACTAAGTGTAGCAGTTAAATTGTTTAACTTTTTCTCATACTTTTCACCATATAACTACATGTACCATCTGTTTTGAACTCCAGGGCCCAGTGTTTGAAAGTGTAGTAGCTAAAACTTGTATTAAGTCCATCTTATAATAAGATTTTTAGACAAATTCGGCAGCCAATACAGCTGGCCAGAGTCTAAAGTATAACAGCAGCAGGCTTAGTTTATATTTAATATGCTGTTATGCAATTATTTTTGGGCTGAGTACAAAATTGAGGACTTGGTTTAAAGTTATTAAAGGTATTAAGTCTTCAAAGTTTTGAACAACTGGGACCTGAGTCTCAATGTTTGGTCATTCACTCATTTTTAAGTGATCAAAATAAACTACTGATGTCCACAACTTCAACACAGGCCATCAAAAAGATGACACTGAATCATTGAAATATTCAGAATTTTTCAGATATATAATTGTTTGTTGTAATTTACCAACTTCCATGTTCCATGTTGTAATGCTGTAATGTTTCTAAAGAATCTAATAACTTCACACCTTAAAATCATACTGAATTACAGACCTCAATTTTGTCAAGGTCTTCACTTTGAATAGCTTGAAATATCATTCATTTTGAGCTCAAGTTTTGGACAGATGTAAAGTTTAATGACCTAAGAGGAGGATATCATATTACTGATGCTCTTCATCCTTGTTTATTATGGTACTTATACATTGCAAAATTCATGACAGGCTTTTGTGTGTATTAGAATCAACGTGAATGGTGGCATCTCAAAAAGTACTGCTTATATTGGTTTTACATACGTGTACATGTACATGTAAAGCACAGTAACATGAATATCCCAAGTACTGGTGAACTATTTGGTAGATTTTTGCATCAAACTCATTTTTTAACTTAAACATATGGAAATCAATTACAAATTTTCTGAACACAGTTATACTTAGGGTATCATATCTTCATACTGGAAAATAAAGTTTTTCATCTTCTTCGCGTGCAGTATTTCTCATATCATCAAAAATTTGAGGCATCACCGCATAAATGTAAAAAGTTTTACAAACTTTCTGTCCTCCTGCCGGGATCTTTGTCAAGCACTGTTTAGGAAAATATTATTGTTAAATATCTGAAGTCAAGTTTTATAAAGCTGGGACATATGTTCTCATTTTCTTCTTTTACGTACTTACATTTCTGGGGAAAAAACTTTATGAATTCTATTTGTACATTAAGATCAGTTGATTGTCTTTTTTTTTCAAATTAGCATTCAGTTACAGATCTATACATTAGAAGATTAAAGGGATACAGATTTGACACTGATAAACTGACATAATGATAGGATTTCCTGTATTAAACCTTTGAATAAATGTTTGAATAAATCAGCCATACATGTACCTAAAATTCAGCAGAGGGTAAGCATAACCTTGAATTCCTATCTCTTGACATCAGCCAATCAGCGTAATGTAACCCTTTAAATAGGTATATGTAATTGTATATGTACATGCAGAATGCTGATGTATAGTGCAAGTGTAATCATTTCCTGACACCTCATCGGGACGATAATTATTAATGGGAATTGGTCAAACTCTAGACAGCAGGACCTTGACATCAAATGTTCATTTCCCAGCTCCTTATGATGATGCCACATACATGTAAAAGATAGAAAGATATTAGAATAAAAACTGATACATTGTATCATTGAAGACCTTGCACTACAGTCCATTTTTGATGTAGCAATGGCTCAAGGCTTCACACTATAAAATATACCCATTTCAAGGTGTACCACAATGGTTTGATCTCAACAGATTGTGATCTCTGAAATCAGGGCCTTTGCCTAATTGTTATACATGTATTAAACATTTTTGTGACGCTACTTTAAACATGATTTAGTATCAATTAAACCACTGTTCTAAACTCAGAACAGAAAATTATTTATAACAGAATTTACATCAAACTTTCTACATTTTTTCTTAACTATGGTACATATACCTAGCGATCTAAATTTTAGTATTTTACTTTTTAGCTGGATCTGCTGTTTCTAAGTCACCAGGATCACAAAGAGGATCTGTAACATCCATAGCTGGCGAACAAACCCCAGCAGATAAAGGTAAGTTTACCTGTTGTAAAACTATGCTATATGTATCTGTCGATTTTATATTTCGTTGTACATGTATGCATGTATACAATAATGTTTTTTGATTTCTTCTGATTCGTGTAAGCTTGGAATAGCCATTAAGCGTGTCATTCATCACAGTGAAAGTTCTAGATGGGAGAACATCCCTTGGCGAATGCTACCGGCCATGGGACACTTTATCTGAAAACAAAGATGCCGAACTTTTGAGACAAGTTGATGTTGTTAATTTCTAGAAGATAGAAGTGTTTGCTAGAGAAAGTTCAGAGAAACGTTTAGAAGCGTTTGCTACTGGCCATGGCACACTTTATCTGAAAACAAACTTTTGAGACAAGTTGATGTTGTTCATTTCTAGAAGATTGGATTCAGTTTATTTATGTGTTCCTGAAAACTCACAAGATACATGTACTTTTACAGTGTTTCTCTAAATACTCTGGAAAAATGCATCACATGTTTTTTAATCATGTTTATAGATACACTTGAACTGGATATATATATATATATATGTAAATGGAAAATTTGGACAGAAGTATAGAATTGCCCAGTTTTCCACACCTTTTCTTTAGTGAAAATGCTTTAAAAATGTGGAGAAAGTACAGATCAAGCACAAGATTTGTGTCTGCTTTGGACAAATTTATGGCCTCGTTTTCCAAATTTAGACTTCAGCAGTTTTTGTTTTTCACAGTGATTCATCATCCAAATTGGACTTCAGCTAAAAAACTTTCTTTTTTTTTTTTCAATTTTAGTGGTTCATCATACAACTTGTTACATTGTGTCACCGTAAACCATAAGTTAGAATTTTGGACTACGAAGTCTAAGTTGGACAAATTATAGCAGTTTTGGACTTTTTTTACCAGTTTTCCAGACTTTTTTCAGAGAGCTTTATCATGCTAGCTTACTCCATGCATAAGTTTTGTCTATTTAGTGTGAAATGTAAAAATTGGCTTGTTATGCCCCGCTCCTACTCGATAAGAGGTGGATCATGTTTACATGTATTCCTATTGCAGGTATGTTATTTTCTTTTGTAAATTGCTCATATTTTGAAAACCAAGAGGAGGCATATCATAAAGGTCACATAGTAATACATGATTAGTAGTATGTTGGACACTTAGGGATGGTGCATATCTTTTAGTCTATTGAATGTTTAGAATTGCGTATATTACCTTCTGAATATACTTCAGTACATGTATTTTCAAGTAAGTTTGATACACATGTACTGCACGATCAAACACATGGTTTAGGATGAGCGGGGAGAGAGGGAGGTGAACGTTGATAGATGTACTCGCAATGAACTTTGATACATGTACTCATAACATCTTGTTCTTGTTACAGGTGTCCATAATACGTATTCTGCAACAATTCAGTTCCAGTTGTCTTCACAAGCTTGTAAGGAAAAAGGTGAGAAATGGGGTGACTAAACAGAATAGAATAACTTTGCTTTTTTACGTGTATGTGATTCTTACCTGTTCAGCATGTGTAGCATCTAATTACTTCACTAATTTCTAAAACTGAAGTGAGGCATGTAGGCAGTTCAGCAACAACATAATATTTATGTTTTTCATGCACTTCATGGTGATCAAGAGTATATGTATCAAGTCAAAAATATATGCCAATACGTTAAGCATAATTTTTTCAGGTACAAGAAGATATGGTAAGAAATGTTATGTGATATTTGACTCAGAAAATATAACTTTATTTGTCCGTTAGATATAAATGTTTTTATAGATTATCCACCATTTTTGGGAAATCTCACCTCCAATGCGCCCTGTCGTTTTGTATTTGATTTTTGTGTTTTTTTTTTTTGATCATAAGGTATGTCCATAAAACAAAAGATGGCAAACATGTAGTTTAAATATAAAGTATCTTGGTAAAGTGATAAACCCATTATAGGAATGCTTCTTTTATGGATCAGGTTTTGGTCAACATTGAGAAATAAAAAGCAACAATAAAACATTGACAAAACACCATTTATGGAGATAAATGATGAGATTATAAGTCTAGTACATGCTCAGTTAGACTCTGCTTAATATTGCCAGCAAATATAAAATTCACAAGCACAGAAACAGAAAAAAGAAATGTCATCATAGGATAAATATATAGACCTACATACCTGTACCGAAGTACGGGAAGGTTTAGCCATTATTAATAAATGTTTGCTATAGGCACACGAGTCATAATTCATGTATAGACTTACATTTGCGTGAAGCAAGATTTGTCCCCTTGAGTCGTATAGGAATGGTAAGCCCTTTCACGACATACAAAAGAAATGTTCTTGAGCAAAATGTAATCTATATCAATGTAAATGTGTTAATTAATAAAAATAAGTTACATATTAATGGTGTAATCAATATAAATCAAGGAATATTGAACACTGTAAGGGATTTCCGCAAAACAATCAGCTATCAAAACATTACACTCTAGACCCAGGCTGTAGGCCTATGTACAGAGTCCATTGTGAGCAAGATGTGAAGTTATGCTGGATTATTAAAACAACAATGAACATGATTAAGCAACTGTCAATAGACAGTATACACCTCCATATTGTATGTAAGGTGAGTGTTAAGAAATATTCTGTGGTAGGAACGATGCACACATGTACATGTATATATTTAGGCAAATACCTATAACAGAGCTCTGCCTCCACGCCAAACTGTCTGTTGATACTAGTATTATGCCGTTGTTGCACTGCCTACATGGACCAGATGCGTGACTTCTGTTTTAGAAATTATTGAATTAATTGCTTACATTAAAACTTATGTGCGTTGGTGTCGGTCTTATGTTTATCAAAAAGGATCTAGAATCTACTGAAAACCAGTCAAAATATTTTTGTCTTGTTCTTTAGCCCACCTTGATAACCCATAATAGTTTCATGTAAATATACATTTCTGTAATTTAATGCTAACCATTCAGTAGTGCAAGATCTTTATTAGTACTCAAAAGAAAAATCACATTTTTATTAGTTAAACCTGACAAGCATCACCTGCCATTCTATTTTTGCCTGTCCTGCTTACTGAGGGTTTGAGTTAGCTGAAACGAAATAGTGAATAAATATGTGTACATTGTGTACCGACGGATATATATAAGTTTACATTTAAAATATTTAAACATATAAAATACATGTACTTTATATATCTGTGTGATGACATAACTCTGGAATATGATTGTGATGATCATGTGTTTCTGAAAGTGCATTTTTATATGCCAAAGTTTAGTCAAAATGTAGGATTTGTGATTTACAAGTCATTTTTTTTTTTTTTTTGTCTTAGGTTGGATTGTTCGTCATTCTAGCAAGGAAAAAACTTTTGATGAACCAGAGCCATTTCTGGAATTGGCTGTTCAGATTTTACAATCAGCCATGAGAAGAGCGTAAGAACCATCACTTAATTGATTAGCATGTTGTAAATTATGTACATCAAAGTTTAGATTGATGCTAAATGTTTACAAGAAGTTTCTTGAAAATCATCTGTATAATGCAATATATGTAGATGTATACATGTAATAGTCATTGAGAATACAGGGTCTTCTTTCACAACAGTTTGTAAATCAGTTTTGTGTAACTCTTCTTGTAATGACATCGCCTGATGGCGCTATAACCTAGGCAATGTCATTTACAAAAAAAGTAATGAGAAATATGACTTTTGGAGTGAAAGTAGCCCTAGCTATTTTTTGAACATGCAATGATTTTCGTCTTATAACTATGGACTTGTTGTCCATCTGCAATACAAACAGCTTATTGCAGGGATGTAGTATCTCATGATTATTTTGTGTTGACTGATTATTATACTTTTTCTGAAGCTCTGACACTGGTGAAGCCAACCAATGTAGTTTTGTCTCCAAAATCAGATTTGAAATGGGTGTAAATTTCACTGAAAGTTGTTCTTTCATATGTGAAAAGGTTGAGGAATTAGGGTGCTAGCAAGCTGCAGATGGTTGTGGGTTTTCCCTGGTCTCCCGGTTTCCTCCCACCATAGTGCTGGCAGCCGTCATGTAAGTGAAACATTCTTGTGTACGGCATGTACACCAATCAAATAAATAAATAAATGTGTGTTCGTGTGTGTTCCTATACATGTACATATTTAAATGTTTACTACATTGACAGACTGTTTATTAATTTGACAGGAAGCAGGAAGCTGAAAATGTAGATCCCAAATTAGAGCACCCCCATAAAGTGAAGTACTATAAGGATACTAATCAAGGCCATCTGACTAAGTTCAACAGATTCAGATCTCTTAGTCAAGGACAAAGTCTGAAGCCTGTAATACCAGAGGCATGGAATGATGCAGGGAGGAAACTCATGCAAGTAACAGTAAATGATGGGACCACAACAATATTGTATCCTTGACAAAGAATATCTAACTGTTTATTGTATGGATTCTAGACAGATGTTTTACCTTATGAGCGTAAATTAGCACTGTCTGCATGCAAAAATATAGGTAGATGTGAAGTAAAACATACTCAGTCAGGATAATTGTAATAAGTTTTTTTTTTTTTTTTTTTCATTTGTTTACGTTTTGTCTCTATGGCATATTTTAAGATTGTTACTGCATCTGTGCTATTAAAAAAAAAGTAACAAGCTAAAGTACACATTGCCCAGTCACAACCTTCAACAAGTAATAACAAATCTTTTGTTTTGAAGAATATTCTGTGATCTGCATGCTGCAATATACATGTATTTAAATGCTAAACTTTTCAAATAAACCATTCGTTTATTATGCAGTTGCCTGAAACCTGTGATGGTGACATGTGGAAAGGAAACAGGATATTAAAGGATACATGAAACATATATTCATTTTACCAGCTAAAATTGGCCTTGGAATATTTTTGTAGCAAGTGGTGTCTATCATGACCCAATAGTTTTTAAACATTTATATATAGGTGAGGGGCGGATATATTTTCTTTGACCTTGGGCCTTATTTACATGTAAGCTACATTTTGTGACAGAATTGTAAAGACAATACCTCTTGAAGTCTTTCATGAATTTTCATGAAACCTATGTCACATAATCACCTAGACCTTCAGAAGAACTCTAGTTTTTCACAGACCTTGACCTGTGGATCATTGAAGTGACATGCTTTTAACACACTTGTAACAATATCTCTTCAACTGTGTAAGCAATTTCCATGAATCTTATATCACATGTGCACCTAGCCATGTAGCAGGACCTTTTTTTTTTAATGACCTTGACTTATTTTGTTCAAGGTGGTTTTGCCTGTGCCTGCAATTCATCTCTTGAACAGTATTTGTATTCTTAACAGGATATGTTCTGTATAAAAGTACAAAACGAATTCTCAACGATATCACATTAAAGAGCTAGACATATTTTTAGCAAATTTGGGGTGCACTAAAAACACTAAACCCTATTAAGCTTTTTGCGGAGAGAAGAATTCCTTGACAGTGTTTAGCTATCCTTCTGGTCATCCAGCAATACTGAGTTCTCAGGCAGGGCCTGGAAAACCTGGATATTACACCCTTGTGTATGGAGATGTTCCTGGTGGGAAGCTCATGGCCTGTTTCACTCCTTCAGGAATAGGTGTTTGCATGCATAACAACGGAAACGTAAGGTATTGCATGTTCTTCACCTGTTCCACAGGATCAAACCGCATACATTTCATTACTATTGCCCTTTGCCCTTTGCTGACTGAGTGTACTGCACAAGTACTTATACCATTCTCAGACAGGAGTTTTCTAGAATTCCCACTGGAGAGCACTTGTTTTCAATGTTGATATCATGACGTATTAAAACTTGCCAGGATAATTTTCTGCAATCTTAACCTTTTGCTTATTATATTAGTTTTGAGAAATCTGTCTGTGGAAAGCTTTGTTTATAATTCAGATTACAAATCACCAAAAAGGGAGGACTCACTGCTGATCCTTCTGGCAAAATCTTGAAGAAATGGAAATGGCCAGTGAGTGGGATGAAGTTACCATCCACAATTTCTCTTCAGGTAGGCATGTGTTCACCTTCAAAACTTAAGTTCAAGGGTGAACAAAGCGAACTATAAAGCCTTGTCCTTGACTAACTGATCACCTTCACATAGCTGAAATAACCTGCAATACACCTGTAAAATAAATACAGTTTCAGTGTACATGTGTCTGTATTAGTATTCCATTATCAATTGTCATTTGCCAAGAGTTTTAATCTTCAAAAGGCTACATGTTGTTTTCATATGCACAACTCCTTTGGGTCAGGAAACAGTATAAATAGTCTATTCGTGGTGCCATTTGAAAAATAGTCTCTAATATGCTGCTGTAAGCAGTGGTGCTTTTTTTTTAGCAAAAAAATAATTTTTTATTTATTTTCTTTTTTTAGATGTCGTCTTGTCTGAACTTGCGTGTTCAAAGTCAGTCTCAAATTTTCCTGTTATTTGTCTGCAACAAGGAGACAATTAAATTTATGCTAGGCCCTGTTCCTGGAGCTGTACCGCTCAAGCCTGGTGACGAGGTGAGTGCATATTAATTTAGCTTCAGTTTCACTTTGAAGTTCAGGCTGTCATTTATGAATAAAAGAGCAAAGCTAAGTATTTGCTAAACATATGGTGTGGAGATATTTAAATTATTACTTTTTTTTTCCAGGAAGAACTCCTGACAAGTTTTTCATTCAGTTCAAACTCTGCAAACGAGCTGAACCAGTCCTTTACTTCAAAGAAACAACTCAATAAGTCAAAGAAGAAAAAGGTAAACTGATTGAAAGAAAAGTTTTGTTTCCACTTTTAGGTTTTTCATCATGTACATTGGAATTGGTTGCTGTGTTACTATTTATAGGACACTACTTAAAGTGGATTATGCTCGTAACTTGAAGCTATGGTTTCAGAAAAATGTATTCATACCTGATTGTTCTTTTTTTTTGGTTTTTGTTTTTGTCTTTTCTAGGATAAAATGAAAGCGTACATTGCTGAAGCTCAAAAGCTGTTAGATGATCGAGATGAGTCCGATCCTGATGGGGAAAGAGACCTCGGGCGACTTCAGCGTAAAGCTAGGTAGTGACATTTTGTCACTATGATTAAGAATGACTGCTATAAGATGAGGGAACGAATGGCAGAATAGCATAATGTTGGTTAGGGGGATAACGATTATGTTAAATTAAGACATGTATAAAAATACGATGATGCATATATTTGTGAAAAGCAACCATTTTGAAACATTTTAGCCTTTTTGTTTAAAGCAAGTTTAACAGGAAGATCTTATCCAAGATTTTAATGTCTACCTGGCCATTATAGTCAATATTATTATGACTAAAATAGCTTTGTAGAAGAGACATGTTTGTTGAGAACGATGAAGTTTTTCAAGTAATACAATTATGTTTATATTGCTTATTTCAGGTTGCTGGTTGACAATTGGATGGAGCACTACCGAATATATGTAGGCCTTAGTACTGGTAGCCTAAAATACATGAAGGATATGATATATATCCGCTTACGCGACATCCAGTCAGCCAAGCCTTCCAAGACTAAAGTGGTACCCGAGGAAAGTGAAACTACAGAAGTAGATATTGAATCTCCAGACCCTCTAGCCAAACTCCGGGCACCATCAGCTCCAGCTGGTGAGTGCACACATAGCTACAACCTAACAAGCTCTGAGTGAAATTAAATTTGTGTATGTTCACTCTAAAATAGCACATTTGTAGAAAGAAATCGCTTTTAGTTATTGTAGACATTGTGCACTGTCATAGTCTCCTTTTTCTCATATTTTACTAATTCTGTCAGGATGTTTTTCGTTACATTTGTTTGTTTTTCCATACTCTGGGTTCCAAAATGGCTGTGGGTAATGGTATGAAATGTGTTTTCATAAATAGTTTAGATGTTGGCATCTAGTGATATACTCGATTAATTTTTCTCATGTTTCACGAATTCTGTTTTTCTGTCTGTCTGTCTTGTTCTCCATGCCCGTGGGTTCTATCAAAGGAATGTGCAATGTCCTTAATTCTGCAGTCTGTAAAAAAAATAACTTACATATGTATAAAACCATCATGTACAAATTGTTTGGCACTATCATTGTCCTCTTTCTGTCATTTTCCTGGGAGTCAGTGTACTCTTTATGTTCATTGATGTACTTTCACAGTATTTATTTATTTATTTCATTGGTGTTTTACACCGTTCACAAAAATATTTCACCCGTGGCCATCTGCAGGATGCTGGAAGACCTTCCCACGTGCAGCCAGAGAGGAAGAAAGCATGAGCTGGACATAAACTTTCAGCGACTACATTAGTTGTAGGTGCCACACTGTTGTGTGCTAACTTCCTGGGCGGTGGATACGCCTACTATCGCAGTAAGCAGGGGGTATCATACAGTGACACTGAATAGAAAGGCAATGATTTTCCAACTTGTTCTTAATCAGGTTCTGAAGTGACAGATCGCCTGTTGAACCGGGCACGCACAGCTAGTAGCCACCGCTTGTCTGCTGATGATAAGGACATTGATGAGACAGACAGCAAAATCAAGAAAGAAACCACGCATGGAAGTGCCAAACGGAGTCCAGTACATAGCGCGTAAGTGTGAAGAATAAGATTGTTTTATGGGAAGAACGATGGTTTGGGTCAAGTGGATTAGACCTATTTCATAAAGCAGTATTGGGCTTTAGCCTTGTAATCAGGGTTTACCTCTTTTTAATATAAGCATGAAATTGATAAAATTTTGACTCTTGGTAGATCCCATGCTGTGTTAGTACAAACTTATCCAAATTTGGGCTCTATGTGTTTTGTTTTGTGAAGAGATTTTAGCCCATATTGGCTTTGTGAATCACGACCCTTATAACTTGTCATTCCTTTTACTCCCAGTTTAGTAAAATACCTTTCTTGTAGTCAGATACATGACAATAATATACCTGAAAGATGAAAGATGTGTTCTTCAAAATTGTTTTTGAGCGTTGTTACCAGGAAGATGCGAATACTGTACAATATACATTGATGTTTGTAGCACAGTTGTTATTGTCCTTTTCATTGTCAATGTAACACAGTACTTTCACGAGTAGTGGGTCCAATTCCACAAACCAAGTTTACTACAAGTTTATAAACATGAAACATCTTTTAAATTATTCATATGAAGTGGTGATTTTAATAAGATAGTCTTCAGCCTTGATTTCTGTAATGGGAATTTTTAGTCTTCTTACAAATGAAATGGCAGTGCATCTTCTGATTTCAAAATAAAAATTTGCACTTATGGGATCTTTAAATATGAACAAACCATCACAATTATCTATATAATGTGCCAAAATATATAAAAATATTATTAATATAATTGATAAAGAATTTTATAAACCAAAACCAACCAGATGCTTGGTCTTCCTCTGTTTCCATTAAAGTCATCCGAATTCTGTGTGAAGAAATGGAATTAATAACTTTTAGTTTGATGGATCTTCCACCCTTTCTTAATTCTAGAGGAAAGCAGCGCCCTCTTTCTGGAGGATTGCAGTCCATTGTCAGCCACACAGCACCGTTGTCTCCCCGGGGTGGTGCTGTGGCCAGTATGTATAGCGGTCCGGCACAGTGCCCTATTTCTCTTCGCGCAGAGATGCTCGGCTATGAGAGGCCCCCCCTGCCGCTGTAGTCGTCATCATATTCCCTACATCTCAGATCTTGAGTTCGACAACTTCCTCAAGAATGAAGCATCCATGAACCAAATGATCATTGTGGCTATTGTATCCACTCTGTAAGTTATTCTGCCTACTCAGATATCACTTTGTTGGTGGCAGAATCTTTAATCCAGTTAAAATGCAAAAGATTAAAAAGTTATTCACCTTTTCAAATAGATTTCTTATGACGCTCTCTTGCATAAATTAATTTTGCTATCTGTCCTTCTTTACAAATATTGTTTCATTTTCACCCTAATATCAATTCTTTATTTATGATTGTCTTCCTGTTTATTTATGTTTGACTTTCTTCTATTATGGTATAATTTCAAACTTTTCATTCCGCAGTTATCCGGATGCTACACCAGCTGAGGCAATGATAGAAAAAATCCACGCAAATCAAAACAAAAATAGAACCAGACCCTGTGCGGCAGCCCGTTTTGATGCATTCAGAATATTGCGATACGATGTTGCAACTGCTGCATTTGAGTCTGACCATACCCAACCTATGCTCTTAGCCCGTCACAATGTTGTTCCAGGCATGTTTCTGGTGAGCGTGTTAATTAATTTGATAAAGTCACATGCAGTTGTTACCTCTTTGATTTTATTGTAATGTACTAAACTGATGAAGAAAATTCCAATAGTCATCAATTAATATTCATACATGTTGACAAATACAAAGATAGGAAAGAATGTTCCAACACATGTAATGAAGCCAAAACTTAATACTTGTAGATGCATCAGCATACTATATACACATAGCCTCTGGTTGGTACCAGTTATACATTTTAAGTAGTATCAAAATGTCTAAATGATGTTAGTTTAAATTTTACCATTCTTACCTTTCCTTTAGATATATCACAATGGAAACTTGGTGTTTTGTGATCATATTTTCAATGGATATGGTAATGCCAAAAAGGATTTCCGGAAGCAGATCATGAAGTGTAGAGCAGACGCTATTCATCATCGCTTCTTGCCAAAAGATTTCCACTTCAGGTATGTGATTTCCACTTAACATCTGTGTCAGTGCCTGTCACCAACATAATGTTACCTTTATTCTTCAGTTTTAATTACTGTAGTCTGAATTTTTAATCTTCTTAACTATGAAAAGACAATGAATATGTTGCCTTTAAAATGGTACAAAAATTTTCCTCTTAAGCAAATACTTGTTTCCTATAAAGTGCATACTGCATGGACATAGCCAAAGGGTGTGAAGAGCTACATGTAGTAAGACCATCCTTGAGTTCTCCCCTAGTTTAAATAAAGCCAGTTTATGGGTACTTTCAGTCCCAGCCATGGTCGTGTGGGCCCCAGATCAGCATGGGGAGGGCAAATGGGAGGAGCTGGCGTGGATCACCATGGAAACCCAGGAATGAGTCGGGATCTGCCAAGTTCAGCTCCCAGACCAGTCTCTGCCTCCACGTCCAGCACGGAGCACTACCTCCAGTCAGTACCCTCAGCCATTACCAGGTGAGTGATAAAGTGGGCTTCGTTATCAGAATACTTCTGATTTACATCAGCAGGCTTGTCTTGATACAGGTGTTTCAACATAGTCCTGATGTTAATTCATATACTGTGAAGTACTTAATTTTCACGTGGAACTAATTTTCACAGATTTTGCAGTCAATATGTTATCGTGAAACATAATTCCAGTGAAAAACCGGTAGTGGTAATGAAGAAGTGAAATCTTTGCCAGGGTGCTGGGAGCTGCACAAAGAAAGCCCCACAAGCCAGCTAAATTTTTTAACAGCAAGGAAGGGAAATTATGGTTTAAATATATACAAACTCTGGAGCTAAGGCTTGGTGGGTATAAAACAAAGTGGGAGTTTATTTGTCTTTAGTTTGTTCAAACTTTGCTATGCCCATAAAGGGAAAGAAAAATAGATACCAGCACATGCTGGCTTCTGATGAATGTCGCTCTGATACACGCTATCCCATTGTCTCTCCTGTGGTCCAATGGGTGAGCTTCTAACAAAGTGTGAAGTGTGTGCAAAAACAAAATGGCTGTTAGACAGCTACGGCAATGTTTGCGCTTTCTGACCTGCTACAGAGGACAACTAAAACTGAAAACAATGCATATTCATATGTTTTGCATTGAACTGCTCAAAAGGTGACAGGTCACTGTGCCAATTGCTTAAAAGTACTCATCAGTGATTCGAAAAGAAGTGACACCTGTTTGAGTACTGCTCACGGTAGGCGCGAAGTTATCTTCTTACGTAGTGATAATCCATCCCCCAATGTTTTAAACTCTGATCCAGATCGCAATGATTAGCGACGCCGCAGGAAACAAAGGAGGATTAAAGCTATGCATGATGATAATTTAAGCCATATTATATCTTGGAAAATTTTAAGATTATTTTTAACTATTCTCTTAAATCGACGAAAATTAATTCCCGCGGACATATTTTTGGAAACAATCTGTGAAAATAAATTCCAGCGAATAATAAGTACTTTGCGGTAATATGAAAATTGTAGTCAATGCATATAAGGCTGCACTATTAAAGATTGCATGGAATGTTTTGTTGAGAAATGTTGAGTTTCATCCTTCCAATTAGTGGGAAAAAAACAAAAGTTTGCTTATCTTGACCACCTATTCTGATGGCTTATACTACTTCACTATTTACAGAGGTGTGGAAGTAACTGAAAACAAGCAGCCAGTCAGTATTGGTACTAATCCATCCCAAGCAGGCGATTTGAGAACTCATTCCCAGCTGGAGTCTCAGAGTGCAAGCATGGCCCACTCAGCAGAGAGAATCAACACCTAAGGTGTACAGGTTTAGCAAACAGATCATGTGGTGGAGATTTCCCAATGTTGGGTTGAAAGTCTTACACATTTGTGTTACCTTTGCTGTGTAGTCTGCGTCAAGTAGATAATACTTGGACTGTTGATCTTAATGTGGTGGTAAATTCAACTTGCCTCATTGTCTTTCTCAGTGTTGTGCAATGTGTGCATGGTTATTGTAGTTGATGACTTCTCGTGGTTGTGGCAGGCTTTTAAACTTGTAATTGTCAAGTCGGAGACTGCCTTGTTGTAGGGTGCTTTTATGATACACTTATTGTCCTTTATTATTATAGCAACTTCTATCATTACCTACATATTGCCAAAAAATTATCACCCGTGTCTTTCTGAAGGTACAGTATAAGCCCATATAGCAATTTAAGTGTGCATGACAGATCTAGATCTTAGTGGGGGAAGCCAAAGCATGTCTTCCTGTGTTAAGGCCGTGGAGCCTTCAATATTAATGCATAATTAAGCAAATTTCTTGAGGTTTTTATGAAACTTTAAAGTTTACTTTGACTCCAGTAAACAGTTTCAATTTAGAAGACACCAAACTAGAACAGCACTAAAGACTGATGTGTTGCCAAAATCTGAAATGTTATAGCAGAAGCTTAAATTTCCATGTGCTATTGTTTGTCTACCACAAAACCTGTGTTTAGCATGCACACTCAAAGCTGCGGGGTCATTGGATAAGACTGGGTGGACTAATACTAGAAGTGTCAGGACGCACCTTATATCAAGTGTGTGGTTCCAGAATTTCCTGTTGTCAAAATTGTGAGCCCTGTTCATGTTTGTGAGCTGTTCTGATTATTGCATTGTTGAATTGCAGGTAAAGCTAACTGATACATACCATAATATTATTTTGTTTAAGGTAATAAGATGCTAACCATATGTTTCAAAATTCACTGTTGCACAGTCACCATGTATAGGAAAGGATTTATCAGGTTGCCAGCAATGTCCTCAGCGGGCTCTTTAAGGTAATTTATTGGTAAACAATGATTCTGCCTTATTTTCTTCACACTTGATGTATGCATAATTTTCAGCAGATATTTTGTAAATGTTAAATGGGAAACAAAGTATATATTTCGTATTTCATAATGACTAAGTTCTGAAATTAGAGAAGTAGGGAAGTTTTGATTACATTTTAGACATTTGTATGCCAATTGAAATATAATTTTCTCCATGTGCCTTGCATAAATATTCTCTCATTATCTTTGCTTGAGAAAAGGAGTGTGCATGTGCCAGTATTGCAAGTATTCTCACACTTAGATTTACTAAGGCACAATATGAGCTGTATGTACATGTACTTGACTGCTGTTGCATACATTTTGTTATAACTGCGTTTCATATAGTGCAGCATATACTTATGACATAAGAATATTTAAATGCCAGTCAAGACAATATGCTTGTAAGAATACATGTTTATACATGTATCATACAATTTAAGAAATATGTCTATTTTGCTAGGTTTAAAGGCTTTCCACTCTTATATACACATATATATTGTTTACTCATGCTGCTGATACGTATTACATATACTATTTGTTTTTTGTTCCACTAAAGTATATTTAGTGCTTATTTCATAAAAATTTCACTGATGATGTAACCCAGAATGGCTACTGATAAAATGTTATGTGTGCGCAGAAGCATTCATTGCTAAAGTAAACCACATATTTACATAAACTGCTTGTGACCAATTGGGTGTAGCTGCAAATTGCTTGTACTGCAGATGTAAAACAGCCATGTGTAACACCTATGTTAAACATGCTTGCTGTTATTGATGTCACGTGATGGCGAGGGTTTATAGCCAAGGGGAACTGGCATGTTGTGCCAGGAGTTGTTCAGAGACAAATCACATTTGTTACACCGCTGCGGACACATTTAAATAAAAATGTTTGTATTTTACATGTACCATGATATTATTAACAAACTAGAAGTAAATAAAAAATGTTAATGAAGCCTATTTCCTGTGGCTGTCTTCCACAGTGGAAATCAATGACCTGAGCTGGATGCAATGTGATGGCCAGTTGTTCAAAGGGTTTTAAATAAACAAATATTAAAAGTCTGGTTGTATTCTCAGTACCAGTCTCATTTTATTACACAATCTATAGGATTTTGACCCAGACAGAAGTTAATAAAGTTGCATAAATATTAATACACTTGAACAACTGTGCTCAGATGCTTGAGTACTGTGTGAAATCAATGGCAGACATCATCACTCTTATTGTAAAAGCTATTTTAAGTCATATTTATATAAGAATGTAGTTAAATGATGCAATGTAGTGGTAATACATTTTTGTTTGTTGGTGAAAGAGATGTGTTAATTTCATGAATTGCAAAAGTTCATTGCTGAGGTGTACTTTATTTATCTACTATTTAATAATATATGTATATTTGCACTGTTTACTGATGACAGGCTGCTGAGTAATGCTGATTTTAATGCTGCTGATTAAAACTGTTGTAGTCTGAAGGTGCATAAGTGATTACTGCTGTGAGGAAGCATTACATATAGGTGAACTGGATTGTGCTTTGGCTAGCCGATCCATAATACTAGACTCTACTACACCTGCCTTGAAACCACTCCTTTTCACTGTGAAAGGTGTTATTGTTGGAAATATGTACAGAATTAGTGTGTTAAACACTTTTGCCTTTATGCAGCTGTGAGCAGTGTGTGCGACTCAATATTGTTATGAATGTCACTACGACAGCATTCTTGTAATAAAATGCCAATTTATGCATGTACTCATTCTGCATGTGCTTCTGCATAGGGTAAATCAATGTTGATGTGTCTTGCCATATTTATTGTTGAGCATTGGCAATAGAAGAGCTTCAGTATGGCTTAAGCTAGAATACTAAGCATGTTCATTGGGAACCTTAGGCCACACCGTACAAGCACTTTTTTCCATTTAAACATGCAGCCGGCGTCGGGGGGGCCTTTAATGTGCAGTGGTCTACTAGTCCAAATTCCAGTACAAAGGTTTCTTAAAGTAAATCCAGGTCTATTCATTCCGGAATATGTGAGACTTTTTACCATTGTTGTGCAGTATTACTGCAACAGGAACGCAATGCCCAGACACTGTGTTATTTATTTCCTTATGAATAGAGAATATTCCGGGTGGGATGAAGCCATTCTGTAGCTCTTCTGTTGAATAAGACATTTATTTTCAATATGATTGATTTAATGTGAAATATTTTATGTGATATTAAAGAAACTTTACATGAGAATTTTTTTTATTATTATTATTATTTAAAATTAATATTTTTAAGATATAGTTATTGTCATGAGAAGTCTTCTGTGGAGCTTTAAGGTGCATTATCATGGTCATTCCAAAATGACTTGCAACCTTGCGGATGGTAGTGGACTCCGCCCTGTTTCCTCCCACCATAATGATCCATATAAATACATTTGAAAAGTGGGTTTGGTTTATGATTGTTGGATATGATGGCAATTCTACAGTTTCTAATGTGTAAATTAGGGCAAAATCTGCAAATTCCATCGTATTCCCCCTCCTTGGTTGTGTTTGCAAAAAGTTTGACGACGACAGCTAGTGGATTAAAATTGCTGCCGCAAAATGTATTACTGATGTAAAGTCACAGAGTAAGACTGGCATATTCACATACCTGTCCATCCTATTATTTTGAAGAAAATGCTCATTGAGAAGCAAGATTGGGTAGTCGTCGTATCGCGTGACATGTATACCAGACTGGTCTAGGAGAATGGAGTATTAGTTGATTTGCATATATCTAGTATAACTTTAGAAATTATGGTTCAATGATTAGAAAATCAATTCCAAGGGTGTCATTTTTTAACGTGCACAAGTCCACC
Organism: Liolophura sinensis; assembly: GCF_032854445.1. Taxonomy (NCBI): domain Eukaryota; kingdom Metazoa; phylum Mollusca; class Polyplacophora; order Chitonida; family Chitonidae; genus Liolophura; species Liolophura sinensis. The sequence continues at coordinate 45,437,222 of NC_088301.1, read as the reverse complement.
ATTACATAATGTTCCATTTGAATTGCTTAAACCCCAAAATTACGATAACTGTCCATCAAACAAGAAGCTCATACATCACAGATGTTAAAGTACATGTACATTAATTTCTCCAATTAATTTGGTGAAGAGAGAAAGTATAATGTACATTATCTTCCTGAAATATCTGGATTATTTAAAATCGTTTTCAAATAGTTCGGTTGGACAAGGAATTATGAACACCAACCATTTGAGTTAAACAAAGATCACCTTCCTGACAATAAAACAGAATACAAATATCAAATCTTTATTTTATGAAAATGTTCAGTAAAAAATACATACATGTATTTATATATAAAAAATTTAACTAAGTAAATTGTATTTACATTTGCAATCTCACAGTGGGAATGCCAGAACTTATACTATTGGAGTGTTTTCTATGAAAAATTGCAGTTTCTCTCAATAAACACATGTATATGAGTAAATGGGCATACTTTATGTAATACATGTAGGTTAATATGGATACCTCTCACTACAATAGTTACCACAGAAAAGTTTGCGTAAACATTAACAAATTCTCATAACAAAAAAGTTACATAGATGGAAAGAAATCTCGAAATAAAATGAGTAGATAGATTTTGTTCAAAGTTCATGTCTAAATAAAGCCTAGTATAACTTATTGAGTGGGAATGTGACCAAAATTGGCATAAACAGTTCTGCCTTGTACATGTAATAGTATAAGATACAAGAGGTCTATTCGATAAAAAAACAAAAATTCTATCATGTACGTAAAGGGCATAGGCTTAACACATTTAAAATATTTATCATAGATTTGTGGAGTGTATAAATATAAGCAACAGGTATACATACATGTAGGCTAAAGTATTAAATATATACTTGTATAGCCTAGATTTAGAATAACAAAACTTTACCCAAATAGGAAGGAAAGAAAATATGAAAAACAGAGATGCATGGAGCTGCCATGAGATCTTGACAATTATACAGCACGGTGATGTAAAATAAACTGCTTAATATGCACCAATATATTTTGTTGGAACGCATGAAGGAATTTATATCACCTTAAACTTGCAGAGAAGAACTACCGAGATTCTTGTAGTAAATGTAGTTTACATGGCACCAAATGTGGGTAGACAAAGAAAGTTACAGGATATCATGCTAATCTATGAGTCACATCTTAGTATAAAAATACTCTGAAAGTGGTGAAAGAATCTCAAGCTTGCGTTCAAAATTTTCTGCCTAAAAGTAATCTCTATTTGCACGCAACTAATAATTCAACCAACAGTACTAGAAAGAAATATATGGTATCCATGAGTGTCCAGTAATCCACAGCAAACAGCACCTCAGAGATTTTAGTTCAGAACAATGGCACGTACCCTGATATGTACACCTGCACCGCACTGGAGATTAAAACTTTGAAACAAAGTCTGTGAAAATGAACTATTCAACACATATAAACATTTTCCAGAAATTTACCCATCTTATTTTACAATTACAAATGTACATATATCAATAACAGCTGCTAAGGAATGTTTGTAAGTGGCGACTATTTACAATCATGTTTTAAAAATCCATCTACTACATCCTGATTTAGTCAAACAAAAGAGGTATTCAACCATGAAGTTCAGATTGGAGATGTGGATTAAAATATGCAATGATACATGTAAAACCAGGTGTGAAATGACCTTGCTACTCTGAGCAACTGAAGTTTGAGAAATCTGGAAGAATCTCAGATCATCCAACTGGGTTTTTAGTTGATCTATGCAGACTGGTGATTACCAACAACTACTCACCATGGATGAGCATGTTCTAATTTTGTGTCACTCTTGCATTCAGTTGTCTCCCTATTTGTCAATCTATCTGTTTTTGAACTCAAGTAGTCATAACTGGTCACCATGGTGCATCAGATGATACAGGCCACTTGATAGCCATACCAGTACTTTCGGTACAACACCTGTGCTCACAGTCTTAGTAAATGCACGTTTTTCAACAAATGTATTATTCACTGGTTGACCGTCTTGGGTTGGACCCAGGTGTTTATGATCTCAAGACTTACACCCGGGTTAATACGCACAATTAAAACGTTTGAATCAAAAATGTTTTAAGGTATAATTAAAATGTTTCTAGGGGCAAAAATGAATTTTGAATCTGGTCAATGGAGATAGAACGCAATGAGCAAAAGGCTGACAGATGTTATAAAGAAAGACGGGAGCAACTGGGAACTGGTGGCTAGTAACTCTGTTTGACTGGGATCATACCGGATCTGGCTGTTTTCTGAAATTTCCAATAAAAAGAAAATAATGCAGTTTATGTGAAAAAAACAAATTGATCACTGGATAAATTTAAAGATCTACCAATATATTTTGCTCTTTTACACATTACCCAGGATAATTTCATTTGGCATGATTACTGAAACAGCAGCAAGACAGTTCTTTCTTATGACAGCTATAAACTTGATGTGTTTAATTTCTTTGCTTGAGATCTAATTAACATCCTCTTCAACTTCAGTTTGGTCAGTTCACAACAGTGTAAATCTCATGGGACTGCCTACTGAGGAAATAAAAAGTGCTGCCAGATCAATTTTAACCAATCAGACCCAAATTATGTGTCATGGTGTTTCCAGTTTCTTTGACATCAGGCATTCACATGGCCATGGCAGTGTGGGTCTGTTTCCACCTCACTTCCGAAACATATTACCTTGACGATTCTTTCAACAAGTACTCTAAGAAATCAGCCACTGGTACTGATGCCAGTATATGCATAATGCTGCCTCGCTGTAGAACCATACAAACACAAATAGGACACCTCCAACAGCTACAGCTGGTATATCATCGTGCAGACCACAAAGGGAGGAAGTACCAAAATTACCAATTTTGCCTTGAGCACAACTCGAGTAAGAAATTAAGCACATATCTCTAGCTTTAGATAGATGTAGTTGTGTTCTGGGGTTCAAGATCGGAAATTGAATAATTAATGAAACATACCCATGGAGAAGTAGAGTGGAGGCATGCTCATTTTTCCATCACCACCTCGGCTGTAAGCTAGAACTCTCAAGTTGTACAAAGTGTTCTTCTGCAGACCAATTATCCGTCCCTTTGGTGTTCTCCCTGTGTCAACATCACTGGCATTCCTGATGTCAGTGCCAAACACCCAATATCTTATCTGAAACAAATCAACACATAACCATGTAATACCTCGTTAAAACAACTATTCCTCCTTAAAGCAACAAGTATTCTGGAATAAATAAATGTCCTCTAATGGTCTGCGCTGTCGGAATAATATCCTTATGTCAATATCCATAACAGAATTTTTTGCACATCATGATTTTGGACAAAAACTAAGCAGAACTTGGTCTGTGACTTGGTGCAGCCATATACTAACCAACCATTCAACCATTAAGCACATAAGGAAATAAATAAATACTTTTGTTGCACAAGTAAACTCAAATTTGTGAAGTTGAGAGGCTCAGTCCACACATATTTCCTCAAGTTACTTCAGTTGAAAATCATATGCATGGACCCTGACTACCATTGCCACATCCATACTGGTTGCACCAACACTGGTAAAACCATTTTAGTTTAGATTGTGGAAATGCCTTTGGCTAATTATTGCACTCTGATTTTGGCAGACTGTGGACAAGGGTCCAAAACTGAGATAAAACTGATGAAATCATAATAAAACCTTATCCATAAATAATTTCCTTCACCACATGTCTCACTGTCATTGATGAACAGCTTATCTGATTAGTTTTAGTTCTGATATCTGTAGAGGACATGCCACATTGCTATATTCTAGCTGATCTGAAAGACTTTCTGGCCCATCACCCATGTTTCTGTGGTTGACTGCTCACCTTGTACCCCTGTAGTGGTTCTTCTCCATGGTTTGTGCTCACCCCTCTCCACTTCACCTCCACAGTGTCTTCTGACACAGAGTGGATGCTCACCTCAGTAGGGTAGTGCATAGGTGCTAAAACACAATATGAAAATATCCAGTAAGTTGTGGCCCAAAGGGTTTATATCAAGTTTGTTCAAGAATGATTTCATACAAATGTCCACAAGAGTGGAACAAATTATCCTTGGCTCTAAAGTCTATCAATTGTACATCACTCTTTAAAACTAAACTAACTTTTGAGTATACTCAAACATAACTTGTTTACTAACAGTTTGATTCATGTGTTTTACAATACTTAATTGTGGCACTTCAGGATTATTCACCCTGTTGTATGCATGTCATTATCAATGTTTCCCCATTACGGAGTAAAACAAGTTCTTCGGAACTTTACTCATTTCAAAACTATATGTGTGTCTGTATACACCTGTTATATATATATATATATATATATATATATATATATATATGTTGAATCAAATGAAATAAAATATATACAAGACCAAAACACATTTCTTTAAACACAAGTTTAAAGAAAAATTTGTTCATACCTTTGATGTACGTAAATCCAGGCAAGAATTTTATTGTGTTTTATACAAGAATCAAAAAATTTTTGACCAATTTTATGCAACATGATACCTTTTTGAATATTAGTGGATGATGTAAATGCTGAAAAGGCTGGTCATAAAATGAAAAGAAACAGACATACGGAGATGGAAAGTTGTCTGTCGAAAAGTTTCACTCTTTGGTCCATTTCCGGCAGAATTGTAAGCCTGTATATTGAACTCATAGAAGGTGTCATGTTCCAGGCCTATAATAAGCCCACGGTCTCTTTGCCCATGAAGAATAGCCTGCGTTGCTTCAAGTTCCTTCTGAACATCCAACTTCCAATAATTGATCTGGCGACACAATTGGAAAATGAGAAATATTAGTTGTTCTTGTGAAAAAATTACTCCAACCTTCAGATGTTCAGGATGTTGAAGTGCGCAACTTCAGTTACCATTCCCTTCATTTGAACAACATGTTTTTAATTTTAACCAATGTAACAATACTACAGTGTATTTAGCTTTAGTAAGTTGGATACTTCACTCTTACTGGTCATACATTCTGTCAACATTACATATGTCCATAAAACACATGACAGGTCTCCTCCTGCTCTACCTGCATTTTTATCCTAATATCCAAAACCATTAGAGAGCAATAACTGAACAAATGAAATTAATTGAAGCCATACCTTGTAGCCAAGTAGTTTTCCCTTAACCTGTTGTCTATTGTCACTGACTGGATTCCAGTAGATCCTCAGACAGGTGGCATTAAAGCCTTCTCCATAAGGAGTCCCAGGTGTTGCAACAGGTACTGTCAAACAGAAGCCAATAGAACAAACTATTCTAATGGAGCTAATAGAATAACAAATATAACCATGACTAATAAAATGAATAAAGCCATGCTTGAGGTTTAACGTCATACTTAGCAATTTTTCAGTCATATGACAATGACATCATGACACCCCTACCCGGTCACATTATACTGACACCAGGCCAACCAGTCCAGTTTCCTTACCCTAATCTCTCAGTGCTGAGTGCCATGCAAGGCAGCAACAAGTACCATTTTTAAAGTCTTTGATATGCCCCAACCCAGGTTTGTTATCTGGTCTCTTGACTTCGAGGCGGATGCTCTAACCATTAGGCCACCAAAGCGGTCACACAAACAATAGAATCTGTACACACAGGCTTTATGGATGGGATGTAACTGCATGAACTTATTTTAAAATTCCCAATATGGTTACTTATAATGAGGGAGCTAGTAAAGGTGGCAATTTTGAGCTTACATAGCACAACAAGCTTTCACAATCACTATTAAATAAAATATCTATGTGAATGTCATCAGCAGAAAAAAAATCATAATTTCATTTTGATTAAAAATGGAAAAAAAGGTCTAAAACTCAAATGTAATCTGTAACTTGTTCAAACCTGTTGAAAACGAAATTAGGACAAAAATGTCTGTAACTTTATCAAAATGATGAATAAGTAACAAATCTTGCACTAAACCATGATCTGTATGTTGTTGAGGGGCATCATTTTGGAACAAAATCTGAAAACTGATTCCAGGGAGACAGCAAGATGAGATGTAAACCTATCGTCCCCTTTTCTACCGAGTGGGGACAAGTAACAACTTCAGTGAAATAATATGAGGTTATATTCTGTATGTGTAAGGGATATATTAACAATGTGGCAAGTGGTGGAAGATTCAGGTCAGTGTGAACAGTGCAAGCATGGGAATCTAAATCTGAATGCAAGTGAAAAAGGAGCATATAAATTTGGGCATTTTATAGAAAAAAGGGGTAAAATCACTTCTAATTTAACAAACAACGAGTTATTTGAGGGTAGCATCATTTAGGAACAAATGAAATGTTCAGAAATTATTATTTAAAATGTACAAATATGATGAAAAGTGTAATATCTTGATCTAAATGCTTTGATCTCCAGCCCTATAAATCACTGAAGTATGAAGAACAGAATGTGTGTGTGTGTGTGTGTGTGTGTGTGTACAAAGGGCAAACTGTTACAATAAGGACAGCACACATGAAAAGTTTTTGGTTATTTACAAATGTCAGAGCCAAGCTTGTTATCAAGATAATATATCAGGTCATCATAAATCAGAATGTTGACTTAACATGACCTGGATCATGACAATCTATCCAGGGGAGTGAGTCACACATGCTGTACATCACTAAGTTTCACATATAATAAAGTACTGAAGAAATGTCACTATAAAATTACGAGAAATCAAACTTCTTGTGATAGAAATCAAACTTCCTGTGAGAGAAATCGACTGACTGTTTATTTGACTCCTGTGTAGTAGCATGTAAAATAATTTTGTGGCAGAAACTGGTATGCTTGGGAAAACCAACGACCTTTGGGAAATGGCGTACAGATATGTGGTCAAATGGATGTTGCATATACACTGCGCAACACAAGCATCGTTGACAGCTTGCTGTTACCAAGGCCCAGAAGCAGTACAAATGAGGGAATCTGCAAATTCTCTGCCCAAGTCCGCGTTGAAACCCCACACTCGATGGGTCCTAGCGATTGCAATGAACAACTCAAACATGGGCTGCTTACTTACAAATCACTTTCTGAGGCATAGCTGACAAAACGCATTCAATCCACATAGTGTTTTGAAGATTCCCTTTGTTATTTAATTTACATTTAAAGCTGTCATGCACCACTTAGTTTGTACTTAGGGTGACCACACTGGATTGCTGAGTAACAAAGTCCTGGTTTATTTGCAGGTTTTCTTTCAATTTTAAGGCGGTTTGATCAGTCCAGCTTACATAGCAGTGATTCACTCCATCACTGTGATCACTCCATCACTGTGATCACTCCATCAGTAGGCCACTCCATCACTGTGATCACTCCATCACTGTGATCACTCCATCACTGTGATCACTCCATCAGTGATCACTCCATCACTGTGATCACTCCATCACTGTGATCACTCCATCAGTAGGTCACTCCATCAGTGATCACTCCATCAGTGATCACTCCATCAGTGATCACTCCATCACTGTGATCACTCCATCAGTGATCACTCCATCACTGTGATCACTCCATCAGTAGGTCACTCCATCAGTGATCACTCCATCAGTGATCACTCCATCAGTGATCACTCCATCACTGTGATCACTCCATCACTGTGATCACTCCATCACTGTGATCACTCCATCAGTAGATCACTCCATCAGTGATCACTCCATCAGTGATCACTCCATCAGTGATCACTCCATCAGTGATCACTCCATCACTGTGATCACTCCATCAGTGATCACTCCATCATTGTGATCACTCCATCAGTCAGTGGGTAGGTTAATCTGTTGATCCACTGGTCAGTTAGTCGATCGATAAGACGAAACCAGCAGTCAGTCAGCCAGTCACTTTGACACATGGGCGGAAATTATTTGAGTGGACAAAATAAATATAAGCCATTAAATATGTCTTGTAACATCTCTGGTAAATGAATGGACACATTGTGACAAACCTATTCTGTTACTTAAACCATGAAAACAATACACCCTTCTATACATTTGGGGTACATCTATAATTCACCCTAATGTAAGGTATATTAATTTATGAATGCAAACTAAGTATACATTACTCACAGTCCTCGGCTGAATAGATGATCTGGATGGAAGAATTGGGTCCTGCTCCATGTATGTTCAGTGCTTGAACCTTTACCTCATACTCGGTGTAGAAGTATGCTTGCCCAACTGTATGCACATAGCGACTGGCATTCCCATAGACCACACCCTGACAAATGAAACAACAGTGTCATGTAAATCAATTTTTATGTTTGACAAGCTATAAATTTAAATAACAGACATCAAGCCTGTTAATATAACATATTAGGCAGATGTAACCTCCATCTAATGCATGCAGAAATGGATCCTGTATATATGTATCTTTCAAAACTAAAAAAAAAGTTTGTGATTCACTTACACAATAACACAAACCCTACATGTTTCATCTTCTTATGACATTTGAAATATCATATTCAGAATCCTTGAGGTAAGAGAGTAATTCTCAAATTAAAATATGGCAGGGATGGTGACAAGGGATAAATCCTTAGAAAAGCTATAAATTGCTCCCACCTCAGTCTTACTCCACAATTAGATGTGAACAAAGCACTTTATGTTGGTCAATAAATTTAATGTTGCAGAATGTAATCCTCACCTTTTCCCAATCCACATCGGTGACCCTCAAACCCTTCCTCCTCCAGTAAACTGCATAGCCTATCTTTTCTCCGTGATGATCCACAGGATCCAAGGGCTGTGGACAAAAAAAGAAACATGTGAAAGTCAATTCATTTTATACGCAAGTGCAGTAATTCTGCCAAAACGATGGTGCCTAAAAGACAAAGATGAACATGAGTCCTTCACCAAAACTGAAATTTCCTATTTTATTTCAAGAACACTCCTTGCCTACATGAAATAAGGCCACTATTTGACATAGTGATGTATTTTTTTTTTTTTTTCAATACAATAAAATGTAATGAGAAAAGCTATAATACATCAACATACACACCTTCCATGTAATAGTAAGGTCACCCACTTTCCCACCTCCCCCTCCAACCTCCTCCACAATCTTTGTTGGCTTGTCTCCCAGTGTTGGGTATATAACTGTCAAAATAATGAAGTTGTTATGAAACATAGTATAACTGGCAAAGCTTGCGCTTTCGACGAAACCAGCAACCTGATTAACTTCAAAAAGCAACATCAACAAGCATATAGTACAGAGAACACCATGCAGAACTAAACTCTTTAACTGTATTAGATCTACAGTATAAAAGGCTTGGATCAATTGCACAGATTGCTCTGCTTTTCATGATCTACTGCCAGTGGCTTTAATATTGCTTAACTCTTGAACTGATCTTACATTATTTGTGGAAAAGTCCTATGGACTTCACTGAATGGCTTAATACATTTAGTAGGTCTGGGATATCAATGGATTCAACGGATTCATTTCTATCTAATGCATACTCAAGAATATTTCCCTTACAAAATATCAGTGGCGGCAGTTTCATGGGTAGTGGAAAAAAGATTGCCCACAGTAAACCACCAGCCTAGTAAGTCACCAACCAATCCCCTGCCAATGTTAAATGCAGATTTGCCCCAAAAGACATAGTTTAATATGCCATACTGGAGGAAGGCAGGATCCTCCAACAAACTTAATTTCAAACAAAATTAATTCTTCTGAGTTCTGTTAATTGCTAACGACAAAATTCACTGCATGGAGGGCAATGCTAGATCACCAACAAGAGCGTGACAGCCGGCAAAGGGTCAGAAGTATTTTAACTGTTCATTTAAATACATAACAAGTAGCAATGTACGTACCCACTTGCACTCTGGCATAAATAGATTAGGTAAAGAAAAATGCAATCATATTAAATGCAATTATAACACATTGTCTAGAATTACTCAAATGCTGTTTTGAATAACATTACATACATTTAATACACATTTACAGGAAAACAATTCAGGCCTTGGAGGAGAACAGTACACCAGCACGATTCTGCTTCATGTAGGTGTACAACAATAAAGACATCAATTCCTTCACACAGGTGTTCTCAAAGGACTGCCTACCTGAAGGCTGGCTATGTACTCCCAATCCAAAAGTGTTACGAGCCCGCACCCTAAATTTGTAAGGTGTCCCTGGTGTTAAAGTGGTCAATACTGTTGTTTTTCGAGTAGAACCTGTGTCCGAGTTGTCGTTAGCATTACTGTCGTAAATATCTAAGAAAGGAACAAAAGCAGCATTTATTATCACACAACATAATGTCTTGACTAGACACAGATGAATCAAGCTTCTTGAAAGAAGTAATAATGAGTTAAGAAGGAGTCACAAAGAAACCAAATTTCTACCAGAAAGGTTCTGATTGCTTACAAATCTGAACAGGTACAGGGAATGATCAAAAAAACTTGGGACAACCATAATTTGCTGTTCCACAGAGAAAGCAGTTAAAATGTCTGTATTAAGAGTCACTAGACATGAAAAAACATATCACAACATACAAAAAGAAATGTATGTCCACATTGAAAGGAAGGAGAAGTTAGGCAATACAGTCACTCAGACTAACACTGTGAATGCTTCAAAGAAGCTGCTATACTTACTATCTTTGACAACTCTCCAGACAGTGTAATTTTCAAAGACTGTTGCGGCTTCCACGACATAGGTACTGACTGGGTCACCATGATCATCTCCTGGGGTCCATTTGAGTTGGATGCTCGTAGAGGTAATGCTTGTAGTCACCCCAAATACTCCTGCTGGCTGTCCAGGTGGCCCTGCTCAACATTAATGTACATGTACACACATCTGTGTTAGGCTGGTGCAATACATGTACTACCAATTAAATAAAACACGATGAAATTAAATAGGGCTAAAGCAATCTAAGGCCATGGGAGTAACTATATATTTGCAAATGGAAACAGATGAAATGGAAGATCATAGCTTCAAGATGTACTTAATTAATGCTGCCATTTGAAATGTCTTAAATAGTCCCTGAAATATCAACTGATTGTAGTGCAAGTGCACAAGATGGCAACATTGATTCATGCCAGCTAAAGTTTATTTGACCAAGGGAGTATTTACGTACAACTGGAAACAGACCAAAGTGAAGATAATAAATTCCACATGAACTAATCAATAAATGCTGCAAATATAAAATGTATCACATTGTTCCTAAAATATGAACTGACTGAATGGCTGACTGGCGTACAGGTGCCTAGCTAATATCTAATAATGATTTTGATTTGATTTGTTTGGTGTTTTACGCTGTACTCAAGAATATTTCACTTATACTACGGCGGCCAGCATTATGGTGGGAGGAGACTGGGCAGAACCCGGGGAAACCCACGACCATCCTCAGGTTGCTGACAGACCTTCCCACGTACAGCCGGAGAGGAAGCCAGCTTCAGCTGGACTTGAACTCACAGCGATCATATCTAATGATGAAGACAGATGTAAATGGATGAATGAAAGTGTTACAATCAGCTGAACACTAAGTTAAACTTTGCCAGCAACTCATCTGAGTGAGCAAGCAGGCAAGCAGAGAACACCCAGAATTGCTTATACCTTTCACAGTGACATAAGCGGAGGCAGTGACCTCATCTGTCTGTGTTCTAGCCACACAGGTGTACCTCCCTTCATGTTCAAATTGAGCATTCCTGATGTACAATCCACCCTGATTTACTCCAGTGCCCTGAATGCCAAACAAAACACGTGAGTAGAACTCAAAGCCATAACATGTATGATTAACAAATATAATGGAATCTTAACTTGATCTTCAACTGTTTGAGAAAATCAACAACCAAAAATTTAACTGTCTGGATATTTACTAAAATATCCACTAAAATGCAAAGTCAAAACACCAAGTAATTTACTGTAGCATCTCTAAATTCAATACAATGATGTACACTGTTGCGTTACCATAGTTTTATGCTTGTTACTTGACAAAATACATTTTTGTTAAGAAAGGAAGTTAAAACGTGGCCAATTACAACAGCAGGCTTATGGAGGTCTGGTTGTGAAATATAATAGATGAAATTGGAACTTACCCAGCTGTAGAATGGGTTTTTGTCTACATCAATGGGCACACCATTAAACTTCCAAATATAGATCATATCCAGGCCAGGGCTATATGAGGCTTGGCATGTCAGGAAGGATGTTTCATTCACAAGCACATCATCGGAAAATGGTGGTCTGTTTATTGTAGTTGACTCTGGAATCAATATGATGGATAACAATATACTGACATCATTCTATAAAAATAAATTTACTTACGTAGTGGTAGATGTATTTTAATTCCACTGCTTCAAGCCTGATGCAAGTACATGTGTGTTTTGGGTATCAGCCCTCTAGGCAGAAATCCAATTCTTATTTTCAGGATTAGTTCGCATAATTTTGTGGGATGGCTACAGAGAAAAAAAAGACAGAACAAATCTGCCTAAACTTTACATGGTGCTTGTCTATGGTCTGAAAATGTGCATATGACTGGGTGGCCATATTGAATTTATATGAAAACCCTTTAAGAATCTTCTCCAGAACCACCAAACTGACTGACTTCAAACTTTGCACACAACTATGATTAGGAGGCAATCAAATTTCTTGATATAAATCCTTTCTGTATGGAAGTTAAGCTTGGGCTGGCCAATGAAAATAACACAAAAGTAGGTCAACTGTAAAAAATGTACAATTGGACTGCACATTTCTGAGACCTCCTCAATGTTAAGATTATGAATGTCAAAGAATTATTCCTGTTCAGGTCGCAAAAACACTCTGTGTAAGACTGCCAGACATTTACAAAAAAATTCCATCCAATTTTAATGAAACAGGTATGTTTTAGGGTATGTAGGAACAGTGTCATGAAAATATGAGGCATGGTTTGGCAGCCATTTTGGAATTTCTGAAATTTAGAAATTTTTTTAACCATTTTCTTCTCTTTAACTGATGAACCCACTGTTCTAAGATTTTATATTCTTGTGGACTCACCGCAAGACACATAAAGTTTAAGAAAGGTGTCAAAATTTGTTCACAACTTTTTGACGTATTCTGATGTATTTCAAGTCGCTCATTTCCTTTAAGCTCTTAGTTTTTTCCTGTGTTGTGTAGCTTCCATGAAATTAGCAACAAAAGTTTTCGAAACTGTTTGAAAGTCTCTTAACTCTTATTTGACAGCATGAAACTTGCCACTGATCAGAAGATCAAAGCCACCCAATCTCTATGCTGTCCAAAAGTACTAGTCCAACTGTACGGGATACCTGACAGTCTCGGGTTCAAATCCAGCATATTCCTTTTCATCTGATTTCCCCCTCCCTTTTTTTTTTTCTCATATTTACTTTAGTTGTCATTATTGTTACTGTAAATCATGTAGAGTAAACAGAGCCGATGCCCGGAACTGCTGTTTTTTATTTTGTTTTACTGAGTTACTATATCTGATCTAAAATTTAGGGAATATGACTAAGTGACTCATTTTAAGAACACTTCTTGCAACCATAAATGAATTTAATTTTTTAGTTATGGGTTATGACACACATACACTGGAGTAAGTTACGCTTCAACTTACGAAGAATGACGAGCATGCTATTGATTGAATCTGATCCAAGTGTGTTGGTAGCTTCACATTTATACTGCCCAGAGTCAGAGTACTGGATATTGGTGATCATCAGATCCCCGCCAGGTATCATCCTCACACGGGATGTTGTGTCCCCTAGATTTAGACCAAGGTCTCCTCCATCCTTGAACCACTTGAATGTGGGAAATGGTGCAGCTTCTGGATTGCACTCCAATGTTGCATTTCCACCAAGTGTGGCGTAATTTGTCCCAGGATCTGCTTGTTTACGGAAAGTTGGAGCAAATTCTAAAACAGAGCAAATAATAATTAATGTTATTATATTTCATGAGTGTTAGTCACACTTTAGCCTAACCCAAATTACACTATATGCATATTGGTATATACGCTACATGATGTAGCAAAAGTGCACTTTTTGAAGCTCATGTCCATAAGTCCATAAAATTTGATGTCAATCCATACATATAAGTATTTCAGATAAGAAATGAATCAAACTGCACCAAAAAGTGTTAAGTTGCCCTTTAACATGGATGTGTCACATGGATGTGACATGAAAAGGTGAAATACAGCTTGCCAGGAAAAGTATTTAATGCATCTTCTTTGTATAAGCTTCATGCCACAACTTGAAGTATGGTATGACAATTGTCAAAAAAAATTTCATTTCTTTGGATCAAAATATTCCACTGCTGAACTCTATAGTTACCTAAGACTCGGAGCTGAGCACTGCTGAAAGCGATTCCATACTCATTCTTGGCTGCACACTGATACATTCCATCATGCTTTTCTTTCTGCAGATTTCTGATCACCAGAGTGTTTTTTTGGATTTCAATTTCTCCTGGTACTCCCGCGAGGGGCTGTCCATTTTTGAACCATACATAGGTTTCTGGGGGAGTAGCTGCAGCATAGCAGCGCCACGTCAACTGTGATCCTTTGTCAACAAGCTGGTCCTTAAGTGGCTCACGGAAATACGGTTTGGCTAAAGATGAGAATGAAATAATTTCACACACAGCAAGTGAGTAATCAAATTCAGTTAATTACTCTAGAACACTCACAAGACACATAATTTACCTCAAAAATTCTCCTGAACAGTTCATTTTTAGAGACAAATAAATAAATTTAATTCTCATTTTTGCTGCTGAAACATTTGTACATCCCAAACAAACTTCAAAACTCCTTTCTGAGATCACTAGAACTTTTAAAATCACACAAAATGAACAAGTTATTCTGTTTGCAGGTTTCATATCTGTCTGTCCATCTGCAGGTGACAAATAAATCCAAAACTTGAGCTATATACTTGAAATACTGAAAAATTTATCTTAACATAGATTCTAATACAGAAAAAATCATTGTATTATCAACACGCATTCAGGGCATCAACAACAGAAGATGCCCTTCTTTCCCAATTTTGTACTTCACAGTAATTAATATGCACACCTCAGCTCAATACATGCAGTACAATTACAGATACCACCCTTACCACATCCCACGTATGCAAAACCAGATTTCAATACATGCAATATATTTCAAGATACCACTGCTAACATTTTCCTTTATATCACTGTTTTCCCTGTTATTAGACACTAATGCCAATGCTCAAGGTATGATATTAGCTACATTTGCACTTTCCACGGCAAGCTAAAACCGGTTACTACACACCTGAGGTTGTTAAATAGTAGTAAATGTAGAAATAATTTGGTTTCATGATTTACCATTTTAAAGTTTAAATTTAATTCTCCTCATATACAAACAGTTGAAGCAAAAGAAACAATAGTGTCACAAATTTAAATGAAAAACATTCAGCGATATGTGCTCAGTCCGATAGCTTCTGATAAAGACCTTGTCGAGTGTGTATCTTTAAAGGTCCTTGTCATGTGCAGGAGTACAACAATTAAGTCAAACAGTCTTATAGGAGGAACCCCACCCTTGGCCTTTGGAAACAAGACATACAGAATGAGTCCGCCAACTTACACTGGATGCTGAGAGTAAACTGTTTGCTGTCTGATTGCCTTGTTTTTGAACTGAAAACATTGCATTGGTACTGCCCTGCATCGTCTTCAGAAACGTCTTCAATCTCTAGCACTCGGTTGTGGTCCCGTAATCGAGACTTCACTGGCATCGACTTCCTACCCAGACGCAGCCAACTGTACTGCAGTGGCAAACTAAAACAGATATACAAATATGTTGAACTCTTCCAAAATGAAGTGTATGTTCTGCATGCATTACCAATATAGTCCCATGACCACCCCTGATGCTCTCCTGTGGCACCAAGTGAGTAAGATCCACAACCATGGCAATAAATCATGGGATATGCTTAGTAGGACTGAGGGTGCAACTTTAAGTGTCATTTAACCTAATAATCAAATATCGGGGTAAGGTGGGCACACTACATAAGGTAAACCAAGAATGGATTCCTCTACATTTTTTCAATCAAAAATAGACCCAGGCATCTACTCATACCTCATTCAATGGCATTAATTTTACCAGGTGCTCCTAACTATACATGTTGGCCATGCATGCAGGAGCATATTTATAGCACGCCTGAAACGCTGTGTGTACTTGGTGAATCACTAAAACATGACGAAAGTTACTCGATCGACTCAAAGCCACCATGTGGAAAATATGGACGATTACGATGAGTCATTAGGTGTGTACACATATTTTGTGTCTTTTCATGGCAGAATATGTCCTTGCCACCAAAGTGCTGCCCCCATTCTAATCTCATGTCGGAGACACCAGACATGACACTTCATCCAGTCATATTATACTGATGCCAAGTCTTTGGTAGGACCTGATCCCGGTTTGATCCCAGGTTTCTAGACACTCTAACCAATATACCACTGGAGCGGTGATACGAAATGGGCCTGAGGTCCTAAATCACATACCCTAAATGACCTCAAATTTTGCCCACAAAAGTGCATTTTTAGGAGCAAATAAATGTCACAAAATGCTGTTTTTGGTGCTAAAACTTACAATTTTCCAGTAGAATATCATCCCATGCTCAAAACACCTGTCTAAACTCAATAGGAATCTCAGAATCAGGAAAAATGAGCAAGTTAATCATGGACGAAATTTAAGGTTATGTAGGGTGATTAAGTCAGCAAAACTAATAACTGCTTGTTTGAATTATTCTCTGATTATCTTTGAACAATGACGGATAATGGTTCACACTTGTACTTACGTTCCATACGCAAAGCACTCTAGCCTAATGGTGTCCCCTCTCTTCGGGTTTGTTGGAAAGACGCTGATGAACTCATCCAAAATTTCAGGCTTATTTTGACCACCAACTACAAACAAGGTAAACAAATCAAACGTTTCATCTGGATACGATGTCAGTTAAAATGCATCAATATGGTTATCAATTATTTCTCACAGGATGTTGTAGCAACCCAAACTGTCACCCAATTTTAATAAAATCATTCATGAACATTTGTGGAGAAATTAGACCTGAACATTTATGTGTATATATACGCACACACACACATATAGGCACATATGAGCACTTCCTTTATATGATTATGGCTATATTTTCAGCATTAATCTTCTTTCCTACACCAAATTGGATAATTAATGAACCATCAAGTAATCAGAAAGACATTTTCAAGTCCGACTCAATTCCATCAGCTAATGACATGTTATACCTGGATCAGCGACATTGAGTTGGATTTTGATGGCAGTCGCACTAGGAGTCTGAGAAGAACCAATGTAGGCTTCAGAAGAGGCTGGTCTGGTCAGTGTTACCACACAGTAGTAATATCCATGATCTGGCTCTGTTACTTCTGAGAAATACAGCTTGCCATTGCTGGAAATGAATATATAATGGAGATACTCTGGCCGCACGAATGCAGTGGGTCTTTCCTTTGCCCATTGGTATCGTTTTGCTGAGAAAAAAAAAAGAAAAAAGACAAATGTATGGTTTATTGGCCTTCCATTTCTGGTAGCTAAAAAGGAAATTGTGAAGGCTAACAAAAGTAAGGACTTCAACATTTTCATGCACAATGAGTACACATGTCACCACAAGAAATACCTGCAAAGAATATAGCCTAATGAATTAGACATTGCATGTTAACAACACGTCTAATGGACGGAGGTTCTTTCCAAAAACACTGTGTATTTACCTATCCGCACTTTAAACCTCTGAAGTGTTTTCTACCCGACATCTTCTGAATTAGCAATCCCTAGCCAAAGGAATCGCACTTTTGTTGGACCAAAATCAGCTTCTGTTCTTCTCAAATCAGATATTTTTAGACCAAAAACTGGCAGATTTTGAGCAGGCAGCCTTCTCAATGTTTCTGCCAAGTATTCTCCACAACAGACTTTTGCCTTGCTGATGACTGATGATAAACGAATAATCCACATCATGGAGAATAGTCATAGTCATGCTCATGCGAACACAGTTGCCTTTCACAGGTTTTACTGGGTTGTGGACTAGAAATGCTTGATATGATCATAACCAGAGTGGATTGCGGTCCAATAAAAGTGTGGTAACATGCGCTAAGCTTTGCTGATTCAGAAAATATCAGGTAGAATAGGAAAACACCCAGCATTCTGGTACTTCTGCACTCCTGATGGACCAATTTATTAGGCAACATGAAATACATCTGTACCACTATAATGGTAGATGAAACTTTTATCTGAGATTACTGGATTCCAGCTAATAATCCACATACCTGGTTCAGCCGTGATGCTCGGACATTCAAGCTGTGCACCATTGTAAGCATAGGCTAATACAGCAGAGACACCTACGTTTGGGAATTCTCCAAGTTCTGTTAGAGGGGAAAACAATAAATATACCTTATATCATAGGTCCAAATGGATGCAAGATATTTAACCAATCAAAAAACACCCTCCAAAACAATATCACCATGCTGAATAATATTTATTTACATGATTGATGACTAAAACTATATTCATTACCTGAATGATGGTTAGTTTTATGGCTTACAGAAATTAGAGGATTGCGTTTAACCCACTGGCATTTGCCAGCGTCTGCAGCCTCACTGGCAGATTTATTTATTTGCCTGGAGTTTACACCACAGGTTGCTGGCAGACCTTGTCATGTACGACTGGAGAGGAAGACAGCATGAGCTGGACTTGAACTCATATTGACTCATATTGAGTGGTCAAGATCAGGAAAGCTGCAGGGAAATAAACCCTGTGGCTAAATGAACCATCTATGGTCGTGCTGAGAAATAAGAGGTAATACGGCAGGAGAACTGGCCTGTCAGAATGTTTTATCATTTTTTGTCATGTGTTTGGAACACTAGACAAAATATCAGGCAAGGAATATCACAATTAAGGTAGGCGGCAACTACACGCCAAACAAAGAAATTCATTGTCTATAACTTTTTTTACAGACATTCTTAACAAATTACATGTATACGATGAACATCCAATGGCAGATGAAACAATTATCTAAAATGAAATAATTCAACCTGCTGAGTGCAAGTAAACCAATGAAAACTCTTCCATTAAACAACAGTCACTTACTTCCAAAGGAGACTTGCACAGGAGGACTTATAATTGTCCCAAACTTGTTGCTTGCTCGGCATTGGTAGTATGCTGCCTCTGTCTGACTAGAGGGCTTTTCAAAGGTGAGCCTCCCATTTGTCTGTGTGTAGCGTTGATTTACAGCAGATGTCAGCTCCATTCCTTTGCCACTGATTACAGTGCTACCAATAGTTCCATTCCTCCAGGTATAAGTTGGTGCAGGTTTACCAGTAGCAACACATTCAATGTAAGCTCTCTTTGGCCTACCAACAATAACAGTGTCCTGGGCATCCAAGAGAAAAGAAGGACCTCTTTCTATGTCAGCCAAGTGTGGAACAAAATCCAAACCGTAGTCTGAAAGATTAACCAAGCCAGAATCCATTTAAGCATGCCCAAAATATGACCCATCCAATCAGAGCCAAATTTAAATTGCATGATCATTTTGATTTATTTGTTAGATTGTTGTTTTATGCCATTATTAAGGATTTTTCCATTATTCTAAGGCAGTCAGTGTTATGGATGGAAAAAGGGGTGCCTGAGGTAAGCCAGCAAAAACAACTGATCTCTGGCAAGCTCTGCATACCATATATTGGCAGAATTCAAGTTTTTTTCTATAAATATTACACTGTACCACACTAGTTTCGTCGATACCTATTGTCATTTGTAAACAGTGAAAGACAGGGAATCTTTCCAAAAATTCCCTTTACAAAGCCAATATTGCACCCCCTCTTCATCTGTCCTAGAGATTGAAAGACAAATATATGAAGTACTCACAAACTGCACCCAGTTTTGATTTCTTTTCAACTGCAAACTACATGTCACAGACTTTTAATGTTAAGGTGAGTGAAACTATGCAAGCAATATCTGGGGAGGATATGTATGAAACACACCTATGCCGCGTTCATCTTGCAGCGTTTTATAAACCTCAGCCAATGGGGTTTCACAGATATATCCCATCTTCAGTGTTGGATCACTCCGCTTCCAGCCATAACGTCCATTTTCATACGTATAGATAATGTATCGGCCAGAAAGCTTATCTAGAGGTGCTTCATCGTCAATCCAGAAATTGTTCCCAGGTGTCATGTCAACATCTGAACCATCTCCACCCCAGCGAAACTTATCACCTGGCTGCAAAACACCACTGGTATACCAGTTGGCCCTGGGAACAAATAACAAATGAAAGGATTTGTAAAATGCAACAGTGAAAGATTGAAAGATTCAGTAATTCAGGATGAATTTGTTACTTTGCCATTAAGATGCCCATTTGTTCACATTCTCTGTTGGTCATGCATGGGTTCCCAGTAGTCCCTGTCCAGTTTCCTGGCACCATAATGCAGGCCCCTGTTGTATGAGTAAAAAATTCTCAAACACAAATCAAATAAATAAGTCAGCATTATTTTTTGTCAGCATCTTTTTTTTTTTTTCAAATTAAATTTGTTTGCCCTCTCACATTTTAGCACATATATCTTATGCACTAAGAAAAGATGACAAGAAACATTATGTTTTATCATTATGTGTACTGGCAGCATACTACCAGTACACAATACCACACAATATTAATGGGTGAGGCTTTGAGAACTAACTTCCTTCTGTCCTCCACCATACAATATTCAGACAGGCAAGGTTAGAGCGCTGATGTTGGGTTTGCCTCCAGTCATACGTGTGATGGTCGTGGGTTTCTACTGGGCTTTACTTGTTTTCCTCCCACCACAATGCTGGCCGCCGTCAAATAAATGAAATATTCTAGAGTACGGCATAAAACACCAATCAAAGAAATAAATCATAACACTCTGGTACTGATGACTGGAAGAAACTGCTTACCTGAGAAGGCTCATCTGTGAAATCTTCTGTTCAATAAAGTTATGTTCTGAGAAGGAATTCACACTAACTAAAGCGGAGTGAGAGCGCTGGAAGGAAAACACAGGCTGAGGATTACATCACCACTATATAGGGAATCAAGTCTAAATTTAACTCTTAACCTATGTGTCGGTGTGTGTGCGCGCGTGCACACGCACACACACACACACACGTGGAGGAATGATGGAATAAAAAACAAATGAGCCTGCTACATCTTTGTATTTTGAGTGCAGTTTCGAATCTCCTGTTCTTATCAATCCTTAAAGATGTTGTAACTGCAGTCGTCAAGACATAAGAAAAACTGAAAAGGCTCATTTGCTTTTTTATTATAATGATATATGTATATATTTTTTTAACATATAAACAAAAATTATTATTTGCTGCAATGTCAATTTAAACAACTGTGAAAGATATTTCCTTCTGGATTCTGAGAAAAAGAAGATGTTCTTTCATGTCTGTTTTTTCATTATACTGGACACGGTTATGGTACAATTAAACTTTTCTTTTTGCTTCACCACAATTTACCCATTAAGACTGACAATCAGAGAAGCTTTTGCAAACAAATCACATGAAATTCAGTCACGGATGTCAGAAATGTAAATAACTTTAGTGTCTTGAGACCTTACCACACAGTCTGATGTTGCTTCATTGAAATTTCGCTCAGGGTAGACAACGAACTTATAGCAACTCTGTTCAAAAGACTCCCATTCCATTGGGCAAACTATAATGGAGAAATTATACATGTAAATTTAGATGTCTTCCTTGAATATTTACAAGTAATACACTTCTCCTAAAATATAGTTACAGGACTTTGAAAGCAATATTCCAATCTTAATTAGTACTCAGGATTAGCAAGATAATTTGACATTTCCTTATTTACACATAAAGAAAACAAATCATTATCTCTAAAAAGTCAATACAGAAACATCAATTGCCCGTTGAATGACAGCACTGACGTTCAAAGGACTACTATGCCTTCCAATATAATATAATGCTATCAACATAAATTCTTGCAAAAAAAAAAAAAAATGAGCTTCAAGAATTACAAGATAGTTACTGTATATCAGATCAGTCTTTGCTGAACAAGGTAAATAAAGAAAATTAATTTTTAAATCTGACCATATTGAGAGGAGACGGTCCCAGCCAAATATGCCAAGCACACAACCACCGAACGAACTGCAATCATCCTTGCCAGGTTAAGTATGTCATCACCTGAAAACAGGTGAAAAATGTATTTTAAAATCTGATAAAATTCCTGTTTATTTAATCCATTTAAACTAAATACAGTACTAAGTTCTAGACTCTGAGAACAGTAGTCCCATTTGAAAGCAACTGAATCATGGAAAATGTGTGGTTGTTTGTAAAAGGGAAGAATATACTATCTTCATCCAAACAAATTTATGTAAATTTCCACTAGGTCTAGCATTAAATCCCCAGGCCACCCATGCCATACTTGGTGACACACGCATGATATTAATACTGGCTAAGTCATATGTGGCTGAACACGAATGTGGGTGGTGGTGGTGTGGTGTAGAGGTTGGGGTTTGCTTGGGATGCTGGAGTCCCCTACTGAAATTAAAGTGGGGAAACTAAACACCCCTCGCCCCTTCCCAAGGAATAATGTTTTTTGTCTATAGACCAAATGAAATCAAGTGAGCAGTTTGAATACAAATACTTAATAAATAAAGGACAATGTAAAATTTATCCTGGATTTATCACAATTGTTTTTAAAATTGTATCTCCTGTGATATAAATGACAAGAGCTTGCAGGCCCTAGGTGTCCCCTGGACCCTTGCCTAATGGGTTGGGATACTACTTCTGCTGTATCCCCTCGCCCACTCTGCCCCAAAGTTTACAACATTCTGTCACTCCGGCAGGTGCAGCCTTTAATTAGCAGAGGGTGAATGTATGTGGGATGGGAAGATTTAGTTAAAAAGAATTGGTTGCTGTCATGCAGTAGTGACACTGATTCATTATGAAGAGTCTGCTTCTTAGAATGAACATCTGATGGAGAACTAAGCAGCTCAACAACACACACAGTCAAGTGACACCTGAATCTCAACAAGTCCCGGTAGAATCATGCACTGTCCACCTCTCTACATCGAAACTAAAGGGATTCCCAGGCCTTTAGGCTTATGGTAAAAGCATGTTGCAAAGGTCAAAAGAAACAATGACTCATTCTAACCCCAGCAGAGTTGCACCATCATACATTATCAAGGCAAAGAAAAAACCAAATGAAACCACCAAAATTTAGCAGTCCAGTATGGGAATTTTCTACATGACAGACTGCAGTTCCTAAGTCACATGCATGGTAGACATGCTTCTTTGATGTTTACTGTGAAAAGCAAATTCTTCAACTGCTGTCAAATCCTCTACTTTGTGACTTCCTTCAAATACAATGAAGGTTCTGGTGGACTAAAATTGGGTCAGTTAAACTGAACATCAATGATGGTGATATTTGACAATCTGATAACTGACAGTCAAATATGTGTATATTACTAATTCCGGAAATTACAATTCCCGATCCAACACTGTATGTGTCTAAGCAACTGAAATACAAGCATCCCAACTGTGCTCTCACGATCAGACTTTCAGACTTGGGCCTTTCAGCAGCTAGACGATGGCAGATCACATCCATTGACCACTTTATTAGGCTTTACATGTAATTATTGAGCATCTTTCTAGAACAAGCTACAAGCAAAGTAGACCCACTGAGTTCTGGGATATATACGGTGAGGAAAATTAATATCTTAGGCGTAAGAAATTTAATACAATTGTGACAATAGGCCTAATGTGTGTCTTAATTAGCAAAACGCTTGTTCAAATAAAGTAGGTGACATGTGATTTCTTACAGACGTACACCTACAGCTGAATCCGCTATGCGGGGAAAGTCAAACTGTCTAACTAACTCATACTGTCGTAACATCATGAGTGTAAAACTTTCGGCTATAACAACAACAACCGGACAAGTGATTGAGCACTCACAAGTTGACATACAGGTGGACACAGGCCTACCTTTACGATCTTTAGGAGTAAACAATTAACTCGTCTTGTCTGAAAACTAAATAAATAATATTATTTTCACCACCACGTGTAGGCCTATATTAATCGACACCAAAGGAGTCCATACAAGCTACTACGCACCTGAGAAAAATTCCTCTTGCCTCCCCTACTCGCAAAATGGCGGTGCTTTCCTGTTGTAATTAAATACACATTCGAATGAGGTCATCCCAGGTATGCGACACCTGGCGGGTGAGGACGCTAGCTTCAGCATACCTTTCAGGTGATGCGCAATGGCCTTTCTTCCTGTCACTGATTACCGCCCCTGTCGCTGTGACAGTAAACTCCTGACAGGTAATTTGCGTCACCTCTGCCGTATGTATGTCAGCAGGCTAGTCAGTGGGACAGAACTCCTGCAAAGTAAAGCGTACAAAACATGCACATGTAAAACATTTGTCAGCCTTTATACTAAATATTGTACATGCATGCTTTGGGTTTTCGTACTTAACAATTTTCCAGTCATATGACGACGAGAAGTCATTAGATGCTTGTATGCACTTATAGTGTGTCTTTTTGTGGCAGGGTGAGTCCATGCCGCCAAATTGCTGCCGCCACTGAAGTGTCATGCTGAAGGCATCAGGCATGACACCCTCCCTCAGCCACATTTACTGACACTGGGTCAACCAGTCTTGTTTTCCATGCTTTAACCTCTGGGTGCTGAGTGCCAGGTAGCAACAAGTGCCATTTTTAAGATCTTTGGTATTACATTACCGGTACCTGTGATTGGTCCGACCGGGTGTCCCGACTTCGAGGCGCACGCTCTAACCGTTAGGCCATTAAATATTATAATTTTTATAATATATATGTAAAACTCAGTAAGATGTACATAAACATCTATGTACATAAAACTATGTAGGCCAATATAAAATTCAATTGTAAGTTATCGGTCTTAGTTTGTTTGTCCATGTCCCGAACGAAAACTTTACGTATAGACCTGTGATAACGATGAAGGGAAGCGGGTAAGGGATTTTTTTTTTTTTTACTTCACATGTTGTAATGGTATTACACCTAAACTGTCGATAAAATGTATATTCAATCAATGTAGTAAAGTTAGATTTATTATAGTCTGACAGTCTGACCACCTCATATTGAATACACGTGTGCATTATGGTGGGGTAAAAACTCTCGTCCATCCGAATCTTGCTGATATACCTTCAACACAAGGGTGAAGTGCCTCATTTACCTGGATTTGAGCCAAGGTTATAATATACAAGGACTTATGCAGACTCCTATACCATTTTCTTGTACGCTAAATAACAGGTATTATCATCCACATCTTCGACTGATTGATTGATTGGTTTATCCATGTGATTTGATCGCATGCATGGCGTTTATCGTCATTATGAATTCGGAATGTTTCACTAATACATCTGTAATTAGTTTTATAGATGACGAATCGGATGTAAACCTCAGTTATTCAGCTGGTATATACTTCACAAAATAAATTATGGTGGGAGGAAATCGGAGAGAGCTTGGGGGAACCCACCACCATCCGCAGGTTGCTGCCAGACCTTCTCACGTACGGCAGGAGAAGAAGTCACAATGAGCTGGACTTGAACTCACAGCGACCGCATTGGTGACAGGCTCCTGGGTCATTCCGCCGCGCTGGCGTGTTAACCACTTCGGCCACGATTCCCCCCCCCCCCCCACCCTTCACACACACACACACAAACACACACAATCTATCCCATATAAGCCAAGAAATATCTCAACCATCCTGTTAATATATAAGAAAGTATAATTGTATATATTTATCAAAAGAGTGATATACGAACATTTAAATAATGAAATACATTAATTTACAAACATTATACAATGCTTTGACATAATTAAACTGTTAATAATAATGTTAATGTTAATGAAAATGAAGGATTATGGCTTATTCATAACCACCACTTAATATTGATGCACATGAATTATTTCAGTACTGTCTATGGGCTTTTATGGCAGGCCGAAGTAGTATTTGTTCTTAAATTATCTATATATACAGGGTATACACAAAATTAAAAAAATTGTACATGAAATTCTTTTGTACGTACGTAAAATATATTCTTTCTGTATTTAAGTAAAATTCGTTTACATACGTGTGGAAATCTGTTGTATACTTGTGGGAAATCTTTTGTATATATGTATTTATCTTCAGCTAGTCTAGTATGTGTACATAAATTCCTTACCTTTCTTTCTATAAACTAAAATTTTCAGACATATAAAACAGATATTTGCAAAAGAAATGGACATAGGGCCTACGTAAAATTTGTGTGATTAGAGAATAAATGCACGAACAGCCAGCCATAGTCGACACGCACTAATACGCAAATCTGTACACACGATGCACGCAGAAAAAAATTGCCACGCATTGATTACTGCTACCACATGCGTTCATGCTCACTTGTATCATTTTTATGTCATTGCAATTTTGTGTTGTTTCTCACTTATTCGACGACGCTCGGATTTATGGGAGGAGGAACCTGCATGTAGTGACTATCATAGAGTTTACCAGCGAACCTGGGCCAGGTACCTGACAAATAAAGCTACTGACTGCCGTGACGTAACCTTTTTGAGCCTGTTTCCTTTAACAGATGTCTTTAGAAATTTAGATTAGAAATTTAAGGTAAATCATATTATAGTTCACAAGAAAAATATCTTTTGAATACTCCTTAAAATAATAATAAGAATAAAATATAGGCCTAACAAATTTGCTACTATATAGGTTACTCTGTATTTGTTTCTATTTTATATGCCCTACGTGGATGATAAATAAAACGAATCAGTGATCTAAACGTTAAATCCGAACCCTTATATATTAATTGCGTAAATAAAAAATTATATATCATTAATTTCTCCGATATCCGGAAAAAATAAATATTGGCTACATATTTTTTAACATCTCCACTCTGTAAGATCGAGACATATCTTACAGAGTAAGATAAATTACATTTCCGGGATAGAAAACATTGACATATATATCAGACTTTTGTTTTTAGAATAGAAAAAAAATCTTACACAAGCTGCAAGTGAGCACATAACGGGCTTTGTTCCGCCTGGGCTTTTGTCCTGGATTCGTTCTTAGAATAGGGAAAATAAAGAAAGTCTTACACAAGCTGCTAAAGAGCAATTGTATACCATACTTGTATATAGACTTTTTGAATTTTCGATTTAGACGGGGCTCTACTGACTTACAAAGGTGTATTCAAATCTGAAACTTCTTCAGGGAGAATGTTTTCTGAAACAAGGAAACAACGCATGTCATTTACCATATACTCTTAATGCTGATCGAGGGGCTTATGTCCGCCGGGATTTTCGTTGGCGGGTCTTTTGTTGGCGGGCTTTTGACTGCGGGGTTTTTGTCCTTCGGGACTTTTGTCCGTATCCCGGAACGACAATCAGTGCACGGGGAATCTTCTAAGATAATTTGTCATCCCTGCCATGCCTGCAACTAAAATGCATATTTTATTATTGATAACTTACACACTAGCATGTATGCATGGTACTCAGTTTGAATACTGATTTTACGTATTCTCCTAGAACATACCTTGTGTCTTTCAAAACATCACTGAAAATGTTCACTGCTTCTCTTTCCGTGATTCCGTTCTATTTTATATATACTTTCTTCGTTTCTTTGCGTGGTAGTTTTTGTCAGTCATTCTTTTATAGTCATTCTGCTAGTTTAGTACTCGGACAGCCCTGTCCAACGAACAAAAAAGTTCGTGGCTAAACCTGGAACAACCTGAACAGAGATGGACGTGAACATACGTCCTCATTTAATTAGTCAAGGGTCTGCATTATAGTATAGTAGTGAGACAGGACTGTAGCCATTTGAAGGCACACACACACACACGCACACACACACACAAACACTGGCGAAGACTAACACAACTTGTGTGTGGTTTTCATTTAACACAGACATGAGTTAACCCACCACAAACATGTGTTAAATGTATGTGAACTTCCAGTTAGTGTTACAAAATAAGAACACACAAACTTAATTGTGTTGAACGAAAAAGAGGTAATTTACGTAAACTTGTTTATTTTGCAACAAGTATTCTGTATAGGATCTAACATCCAACACATCTTGTGTTCATTTCTTTCAACACAAGGCGTTGTGTTAATTCATCATAAGGTAGAGTTGTTCAAATGTGACACAAGACTTTTGTACATACATCAGTTTTGTGTGCACAGTGCCATCATATACCGGAACCATTGTGTTAACCGGACTTTGTACATTGTGCTCCCCTCATCGAGATCTCCAATTTTAAAGTTATCCTGATGCATTTCCAATTAATGGTCAACAGTGGCCACTGAATATACAGTGAACAACATGGATGTATGGTGACAGGCACCGACAGTTTTATTAAATGGGAAGTTATTTGATGATATACATGTAGTCTGTTCCCTGATTTGTCAAACAAGGAATGTTGACACTATTTATATAACCCGCGCAAAACCTTCTTGAAATGACGTATAGACTGACGGATTGCTATAATTGCATGTACCTTCCAACTCAGAAACCACTTAGATGAGATGTAACCTTTATCCGACGTACAGATATGTTAACTAATGCACTACTCGTCAACGTCAAAATGTAAATTTTTCATCAGTGATTCATTTTGAACACAAGGGTATAATCGGATCCAAGCTAAACTCATAAATGTTCTCTTGCATACAAGGAATAATACATCACCAATTAGCCCACTCTCGAAAAAATAATCTAACTTTAACTGACAGTATTTGTCCGCGTGAAGCTAGAATGTATTAAGTTATTGCCACAGAATATTGGTTAATATAGCAAACATTCTACTTATTCAACATTGCGATTCTATTAGATTAACAAGCCATTAAGTTAAATATGACAATATTGTGTTATAATAACAGAATACATTCTAGCATCACTCGGACTTTGTTAAATTCAACAGATCATTTTTTCTAAGGCAGGTCATCGCAAAGGCAGGGATGAACAACACCCTTAACAGAGCTTGATAATGGCCCCGAATTATATTTGCTGGGGAAGGTTGCTCCGGTTAACTGTTGTATAGGTTAGTATTTGGGAGACCTTGATCGATGTTTCAGAATCAAAATAAAACAATCTTGACAACAGTTATGTATAAAATTATTTATTACATTGTATAAAATCAGTTTATGTACAAAAGTTCTTAATGTGATATTACATGTATATGTATCGATTAAATATCCTATTTCGGTAAACTATGTTGTGATTGATATAGCAATTGATGCATTTTACACTTAAAATGAGATATACAGTAAAATAAATCATCCGAAAAATAGCACAGGCTACTAATCAATATATGCATCATGGTTATATTTGATCTATACAAACAATGTAACAAGACAGTCTTTCTCAATATGGCAACCATACAATTTAATTTACAATTTAAAAGTTCTCTGAACAATATTTTACTTCTTCTATAAACATGCCCTGGTACAGATATTTAGAAATTTTATCTATACCATACCACAGCTAAAAATCTATTGGAACAGTGCACATTTACAACTTTATGCAAAACCTTAAAGTAATTAATGTTGCCATATGCAGACCTGGAGTTATTCACAATGTTAATTGAATTAGATGATAAAAATGCTTTCTTTAATATGAAGAGGAAGCATGTTGTTATTTATATACATAATGTAATCAACATGTATACTCATAATGTAACAAAGTGAAACCTATGTATACAATGTTGTGATTTATTACAAAATTGAATGAATCATCAGAAATGTAACAATCAGTGTATTATTCACAACAATATATCTTTAAATTGAAAAAAAAAAAAACCATAGGGAATTAAAATAATGTATAAAGACTTAGCATTGATAGCAAATCTTAGTGGCTAATTCCACAAAGCTATTTTTGACTCCTGCTAAAATCTGTAATTCAATTTTAGAGCTTATTTCTTAGTGCTATAAGTTAAATTTATTTATCACCTCAGAAATGTAAAGACAGATGTGCCAAAATGTCATCTTCCTCTACCATAAAATAAGCATTGTTACAATGGATAAAATGTTGACATGAGTCAATAATGGATAAATGGAATCAGCCTTAGGTATTGGTTACATTTGCGTACTTAAGATAATCCTTTAATATGGGATACGGAATTATAAACATACACAACAACACACTATATCCCAGGGGATTGATATAGGTTAGATAGATGTTAAAAAGCTGAATTAAAATTAACAGAATGAACAAAAAAAGTCAAAGAAGAGCATTCTACAATGGCAAGTGACAATTTGAGGGATAAAAAACCATCTATTCTCAGTGTTATAAAATGTAGTAGCAGATTGCATTCAGTCTCACATGTATATATGTACAAGTTTTGCTGCCAACCCTAGTTCAGGACACTCTGTATGATGAAGCTGATGAATTTGGTCATTATGCTATTTAACATCTGGCATGAGTTTGAAAGCCAAATTCTCATGCAACACAACCACGCATCTTACAAAGTCAAGCACGTTTGTTAAAAAAAGTGACACTCTGGTTTGAATAAAATATAACATAACTTTTGTAGCAGATCTCAAAACAAGAAATCATCCACTAAGACCATCATACAGTGGATCATACAAAGGTTGACATGGCTGAGGGTGTAGCTGGTTCTTGAGCCTGGGATGAAGGGGCGTACGAGGGTGAAGGGGCATGGTTACTGGCCGGGGAATGGATGAAGCCGTCCTGGTCAAACTTTCCAGCCTCTTGACCCTCTGGGTCTTCAAACTCTTCATAGTTGTCCACATCGCTGTAGGATGGTGGCCCCTTGTCCATACCATCACTCATATAAGGGCTCCTGCTCATGCTGGGTGAACGCTCCCTGCAAAAAGAAACCAATTAATAAAATAATAATGTTTTTGTATCAACACTATTACATAAGATGGACTAATATTGTCATACACTTACAAGATCTACTATAAACCATCAAGGAAATTTCAAGGACTTACAAGGAGCCATATCAGAAAATAAAATTCACAAAACATAATTTGTACCTCCTAGTAAAGTTTTTACAACATTTTTAGGGATGACTTACAGAGAACTAAATGAGAATAATAGGAATGATTTTCACTTTTTTTCTATGTTTTTTACTGAAATTAATATTTACTGTCTTCAAGATGGGAATATTCTGTAACTGTTCATTAAATCTTTCATAAATATCATGCATACATCCAGACATCTGACTGTAACTACGCCAGGAAATCTAAAAACATGTGACAAAATACACTTGTCATGCAAAGAAAAAATCCAACTATCATATGTGAGAAACAAAGTAATCAAGACAAACTATGTTATATGCCACCTGAAAATATATTGCTAAGCCTTGGTCAAATTGATACATTCATGCAGCATTTGTTAGACCAAAAGAGCCAAACAAAGTAACAATTAAGATACTTTGGGAACTTTTTCTTTCTGGAGAATACTCCAAAATATAGAGGGCTATTTTGTTGTTTATGTGAAAATGAAATACTGCAATATTAGGTCATCATCCTGCACTGTTGTTTTAGGGACAGAAGCACCAAAGCAGAATGACGTGGACATGGGTTCCCACTGAATCAGAAATATTGATTTCTTGGTTCAGAGATGTGTTAATTTGACAAGCTTTCAGGACGGACACTTTGGAAATTACAGTCCATTAAGCAAGGTTGTTCCTATACAACCACTGAAACTCCATATCCCGCAAAGCTAAGCCAGGCACACAGACTTAAATTAGAAAAAGATATATACAGAGAAAGAAGCTGAGTGAATGGTGAAGGTAGCTTTATGCTGAAACATCCTGCATTTTATATAATAATGTATATACATGTAGTATTATAATGCAGTCTAGAATATAACAAAAATAGGTGTTAAAGATAAATGAAAGCAAATAAATGTTAGAAAATTAAAATGTCAATATGGCCTGTAAGCAAGACATTGACATTAGTGATATTTTTTTTTTTTTTTTTTTTTGGGTTATTTATACAATTGAAGCAATGCTCGTGAGATTTGTTAACAGCTGTTAATAACTGGCACCTATTACTCTAGAGACTGCAGAATACATCTGAAAACCAGATACTTATAGCCTGCTACTTTGAGTAAACCAGTTGTTTCAATTTAAGCAAATTTAAGTTATCTCAACATGTTCATTATGAAGGCTCCCCTCCCCATCCCGCCCAGCCTAGCAAAACTCCACAATATGTTCATTATGAAGACTCCCCTCCCAACCCTGTTCCGCCGAGCCTAGCAAACCTCTACAACATGTTCATTATGAATGAATGATTATGGCTTAACGCCACATCAGCAATATTTCAGCCATATCGTGGCAATGTTCATTATGAAGACTCCCCTCCTCACCCCACTCCACTCTGCCCAGCATAGTAAACCTCCACAACATGAATTTTGACATGTATCATCTTCATTACAATAAAACATTTAGAACTGTTCACTCAGTAATTTAAACTTCAATAAATATTATAGGACACAACTGATAGGTAAAAGTTACCAGTAACTCAAATTTACAGAATTCCTCTAAAAGTCTATTAATAAAAGTTATTTATATTAGATATTATCCTTTATATATCTTTTCACTTATTTTTTAAAATATGACTGAAATATATTATTTCTGCTAAAAGAATGCTTCCTTCCACATAATACAAAGAAAAAGCAAGCGGCAAAGCTGATTGATAACACATAAAACTTTAAATTCGTATTAACAGGAAAAGAGTGATTATATACGTTTGGCCCAGGGATAACAAAGCAATCTTAGACTAGTCAATTTTTTAACACTTAAATTGGTATTTTCCTTTCTGTTATTTTAGCTGAAATTTGTTGTATAATAACTTACCCGAAATTTACAAACAATATTTAGATCATGTTACATCAGAAATAACAATTTAAAGGTGATTTGAAATTTTGACTTAAGTCTAAGATCGCTTTGTGATCTGTACCTGTGCTTGACACAACATAGGTTACAAAGAAAGATGTGAGGAGCAGTCGCCACAGGTTGAAGGAATACCAATATGCCAATCTCAATCTACAGAAATCAATCTAAAATGTTACCCGATAAAATACATGTAATTAGCCAGTCACACAGCTGGATGTTTCATTCTTTTAGATGACACATATTTACTATACAGTGTTAAGTTGCAATCTTATTGTCTTCAACCTTTTTGACCTCTAAAACTTTCTTCAGTGAAATTTATGCATACAATTATTATGAAAATGACACCTAAAAATTTGTGTCACTGAAGATGTAAGCTCCATAAAACTGGGCGAATTTTTTCTCCACATGCCACAGTTCTCCCAGAATTTTTCGAAATATTGGTTGCTGTGGTGGGCGAAAGAATTGAAGAATAAGGGTATTTGTCAAAAAATTAGGAATAAACAGATTAAAACGAAATTTTCACTTCTTATGTTATTGGGATTTAATTGCATTTAGTTAATGTATAACTCTATGGAGGTAAAACCATTTTTCCCAACAGGTGTAACACTGCTTCATGATCCCCAGCCTGTAAGGATATCTAATTCATACATTATGGTATTACACATGAAGGAATTACATAGTATACCAGTGTTGAATCTTAAAACTGACTAGTAACACCAACACTACAAGAATTAAGACACGTAATTTTTCCTAATTTGAAAAAAAAACAAAACAAAAAAAAACATGCAACTTGATGTAACCAAGGGATATATAAACACAAGTGCAGGATGAAATCTAACACCACAGCCAAAATGACAATGCAGTAGGTGAAGAAGTATCTATTAACCCTGGAGGATCGTCATACTGGAACTGCTGGTTATCATAGTACCCCTTAGCAGGCCCCTTGGGGTAGTCGGATTCGCTGGGATAGGATGATGGGTACAATCTCGATGGGTACTGCGAATGCGTCTCTCTCATGGGGGGAGCGCCCCTGGGTTCTTCATAGTCCTCTTCATGCCTGTTTTTACCTGACAATCAGAAGTTGTTTTTTTATATTATCTAATTGTTGCCGAATGCCAGAATTCAGAATTTTCTAGGATGGCTGTCGTTTTCGGGGTGGAGGAAACCAGAGTGCCAGAGATAAATCACAGGCCTTTGTCAAGATATTGTGACTGAAAGTTAAGTGCCTTAATCCTAAGTAAATTACATTTATTTATCTGATTGGTGATATACACCATTTATTGACGGCGGCCAGTGTTATGGTGGGAGGAAACCCTACAGAGCCCGGGAGAAACCCACAGCTATCTGCAGGTACCTTCCCATGTACTGCCGTACAGGAAGCTAGTATGAGCTGAACTTGACCTTACAGCAACCACATTGGTGACAGGCTCCTGCGTCTAGGTGTTTTCATTTATACAAGGGTAATGACTTGACATAAATTGTTCTGTGTAGACAGCTGAATGCTCTCAATATAGAGCATGTAAATGAAACCCTATTTTAGGTAGTAATGCAATGAGGGACAACTGAAAAAGAAAGACCTGGGTAAATAACTTACCTATGACGTTTTCACAGTTTTTGCGGAGGAAGACGACAACAACACAGATCAGGATTATGATGATGATAACCAAGACAATGGCCAGCATCATTCCCACCAACCATCCGGCTCCTGCAATCTGGATAGCTCCTGTAACAGAAAACAAAATTTTCCTTATTGTGTATATCAAAGCTCATCTAAATTAAATCAAGTCAGACCAAGTACATGTGGTTTGAACTGATAATAAATGTCAGACAGCAAGCTTATTTTCCTGGAAGTCTTGTGAGTCTGATCTTCATAGAAATATGGCTAGAGTGAAAAAGAAAATCCATATCATTTCCATAAAAAACGAGAAAACGTTAACATGTTTTGCATGCCCCAAAATGCTGTATATACTTATATTTTTGCCAGGTCTATCTGTTCACGAAACAACTTCACCAACCACAAGGCAAACCTTTCAAGCTAAATCTGGCAACCAGATTGGTCAAGAGCAACTGCATATTCCTGCAGAAACCTATACTTCACTTAGCCTGAGAGAGAGAGATCTGTACATCCATAAGTTCGCATTAGTTGTTGCATATATTTGTGACACCCATGCACTTACCCACTCCTACTGTAGTGACCTGTTGTATGGCACTGGTAGTGAGGAGGGTACCTGTGGTGGCCACAACTCTCACTTGGTACACAGTGCCAGACTCAAGGCCTGTTACATTTGACCACTGATTGACCGATTCCTCAGGTGTCTGCATCCATTCTGACGCACCTGCAAATCAGTAACATCGCAAACATGCAGGGAATAAGAAAGGAGCTCTCTAAACATGTTAACTTGAGGGATTACATTAGTATAGTATTTGACAGACAAACACAAATTCAAACAAGATCATATATGGAATTAAGTGGAATAAACAATAGACATTTGTGTTGCAAACTATGCTACACAATTGAATTATGATTGCAGAAATTTAACAAAATATCTTTCCCCAATCCAAGCTGTTAATCCATGAACTGTGTGGGACTGGCTTGTTCATGAAATGTCACCAGCTTATCATTCTGCTTTCAATAGTGAATCTACAAGAACCATTCAACAGTTATCCCAATAGTTATTCCAATGACAAGCATAAAGTCAAGGGTATAGGCAGGTCTGTGGTTGGGCTAAATGGAATGTGGATGGGCTAAACAGAATGTAGGTGGGTGGGTGGGCTAAATGGAATGCAAATGGGTTAAGTATCAAATGGTTGGGCTAAATGTTGCAAACTGTACTACACAACTAAATCATGAGTGCAGAGACTTAACAAAATATCTTTCCCAAAACGGCAACACAAAAGCAAACAAAAAACATGTTTTTTTTTTTTCCGATAGTTAACACATTATGAACCTGGTTCTTACCAAGTTTCTTGTATTCCACATAATAAATACTGCCTGCTTTCTCTCCAGCCTCAATTGGTCGTTGCCAGGTCACATTAAGCATGTGCTCACCAATAAAGGAGAAAGTAAACTTAGGAGCATCAGGAGCTGAAATGGAAACATACAAATCTGAGATACTGACTGAACAATATGTTTTGCTTTAATGATGCAATTAACAGTTGTTCTTCATAGAAAAAAAATTTCCCCAAATGTCTGTCTTACCTTGACATTTGTTTACTATATAGAAATCAACTGATACCAATAGATTTGCCACAATCAGGACAACATAACATCATAGCTTTTGACTGTTTGAAAATGTACCTCCAGGTCTGGTTGTGGTGACTTCAATGAAGTAGTCCTCTCCACGTCCCTTGATTGTACGTGCCCAGATGTGAACCCTGTACTTCTGTATGGGGCGTAAACCACTAAGAGTTGTCCGCACAACATTTAGATCATTAATCTGAGGTTCACGATCCTGCATCTTTCCAAGGTCAAGGCCATCAACTGAAACATTTGTTACCAACTGTTAAATGAAAGGTCTTCATTTCATATCATTTAACTACCAAGCATAATGATGCAACTAATTTAACAATCACCAAAATGATGAGTGGATTTACAGCTACTTCTAGCTTTTTAATTACACTGCCACTATACGATGTAATTCTGACTCTTTGGCGAAATGTTTTCATTAATATTTATGGAATTCTGAAAAATTTGTCTAAAGATTAAAGTGTCATTAGATGATCACCTGTTTGGAATCCAATATCATATCCACGAATTACACCATTTTGATCAGTTATCTCTGGTTTTTCCCAGCTCAACAGGAAATGATTTGGTCCTGCTACAATAGCACGGAATTCTTTTACTGGGCCAGGAACTGAAAACACAAAGAGAAATAGACTTTATTATGCAATTATGTGCTTTTCTTTGAGCAAGAAATGTGCATTATTTTCATAGGTAACATTGAACTCTCTGCGCAATTTCTACCATATTTCATAAGGGGTTATGCTGAACCCATGCATCATCATGCTAACTGAATAATAACCACAATGGCGAAAAACACAAAGTGCAATCCTTAATCCTTGAACGGTGCTCACAACAGATGCAATAGTAAGAGTAAGAAACTGTTACTTTGAAAAGAGTGGAATTATTATGAATTTAAATGTATTCTGTATATGGACTTAAAGATTGGAATAAAAAAATTCTTGTTACTTAAAAAAAGTTAAATGCATGTTTCAACTCACCACCTTCCGATGTTTGAAATACAATTGCAGGTGAAGGTGGACCAATGTAAAAGTTGTTCATGACAACAACCTGTGCCTCTATGAAGGAATATGGGAAAAGATTGGTTAGCTCAACACAGGCTTTGCCTGGGCGACAGAAATCCCTACTGCTATTCCATGAGCTGTGTGGCACTGGCTGTTCACGAAATGTCACCATCTTCTCATTCTGCTTCCAATACTGAATCTACAAGAACCATTCAATAGTAATACCAATGGTTATTCCAATGACAGGCATGAGGTCAAGGGTATAGGCAGGTCTGTGGTTGGGCTAAATGGGATGTGGGTCGGCTTAATATAATGTGGTTGAGCAAAATCGAACATGGTTAGGCAAAATGGAATGTGGATGGGTGGGCAAAATGGAATGTGGATGGGTGGGCTGAATGGAATGCAGATGTGTTAAATATCATGTGGGTGGGCTAAATGAAATGTGACTGACCTAAATAGAATGTGGTTAGGATAAATGGAATGGGTGGGCTGATTACATTGACTGTTTCATTCTTTTAAGTGGGAGGGCATCTGACTTCGTTGTTGGTTTTATGAATGTTGCAGCTGTAATCTGTCAAAATTATTAAGAAAAATAAGCCTAGGGCATATTAGTCAGGGTATTAAATGGAGCATGCATTTTCTCTGCTCTCTATGACACAAGACATTATAAATGAGAGAGTCACAGATTATCATCATTAAAGCGGGGCAATGGTCTTTTTGATGTTTCTTGACACTAAAACTGTAGACGAGTGGTTGGAAAAAAGAGGTATATCAAACCAAACCCGGTTATTTTAGCATACAAAATACCAACCCTGTATCCCATAAACTCGCCCTTCATGTTACGTCGACTGCTCTCTGAATCAGGTAAAGGATCCCACTCTAGTGTGGCTGTGGTGGCAGTGAGATCATAATCTTTGTCATTTAGTTCCAACCCAGTAGGAATGAACGCAGGCTCTGAAAGATGAATTACCATTATAGGTCAGTCACAGTAGCTACAAAGATGGTCACTCAAAATTTAAAGCTCAAATATCCAAAGCGTTATTTCAAAAAGTACAGATTTTCGAGTTACCTAGTTTTTAAGTTACATCTTTACAACAACGAAGTCATAGCACTTTATAACACCATAGGGCTGCTAGTCAACATGTATATGTTTTAACATGGCAGTATTCATGTTTGAATCAAACTACTGGCAGAATATCAATATTTCTGCAATATAAAGAAACCCAAACCACCAAAGACATAATTCAGAGGATAATATAATCTTGTTTAATTAGTTTTCTATATTCTGTTTACCACTCCATGTTATAATTTACAAAATGACCTACCTTGCTGTAAACTGATGACGTCATGTCACAAAGGGACATCAACATTGTGACATCACAATTTGCCTGACTGTGAAATGCGAAGACTTTTCATCTTCATATTATACAAGATTACAAAAAAATAGAGATGGATGGATTTTAACTGCAAATGCATATCACTGGTCTTCTTACCATCTTCTCCAGTGTAGCCAATAATAACCGGTGCGTCTGCTCGTGCATCTCCCACAGAGTTATGGGCAACAACCTTAATCTCGAAAGGCTGGTATGGCTCAGTCACTACATTGTCTATCACAACACGAGTTTCCTTATAATCTGATACTGTCCTCTTCTCCCAGTTTGAGGAAGAATCTCCCAGACGTCTGTAAGACATCAGGTACTGGAATCCTTGTCCATTATGCTGAATCTGTGGCATTTCCTGTAAATCAGAGACGAGCACTTTGAAAAGAAATATTCCACCAGAACATTCACATGACCAACATAAAGAACGATTTAACCTATACTAAAATCACCTTTACAATTTCATGGAATTTTTCATCACCTAATAACCATACTGAGCACATATGAACTGTACTATGGAGAAACCAATTAATATCACATGGTGAAAAAAAAAAGGGTCAAATTAGATAATTTGATGCTTTTAATGGTTTAAAAGGTTGAGGATTTACAGTACCAGTATGTATTTTTTTCAAGGTTGCATATAGCGTTGAACTTTCAATGCAGGACATTCCAAAAAGAACTTACTGTCCACTCTACAATGAGCGACCGCTGCTTTTCTCCAATGGTGCGGACATTGGCTGGATTAGTGTATGGAACATCTGGTTTGGTGTTGCAGACTCTCAGTGTTGGCTCGCTGGGTTCGCTGTCACCTATCTTATTTGAAGACAGCACTCTGAAGGTGTAATTTGCCCAAGGTGTCAGCGGTATTTCAGCATTGTTCTGTGTTTTCCTCACTTGTTGGGCAAAAGTCCAGATATCTGGTGTAAAGGTGGTGTTATACTGAACAATAAAGTGCAGGATTGGAGCATTGTTATTGCTTCCAGGGCTCCACTCCAAAATTGCTTTGTCCTGAAAGCAGTCTATCACTGTCACACCTGTGGGTGGATCAGGCCTTCCTGGAAAAAGAAGCAAACAAAAATTTCACCACTTGGCAGTGAGCAAGTGTGCACTAAAATGGTATGCACATATCTTATTTTCCCTTTTATACAGAAGAATTCTAAATATTAAGTGTTGAAGGCCTACCTTTGACAGTCAACATAGCTGAAGCTGTGGCATTGTCCAAACCATTGGTCGCCACACAGGTGTACCGACCAGAATCCCTAGCTATTGTTCCAGTCACGGTTAAGGAATTATCCTGATAGTTGCTGGTCATTCTCTGATTATCCGGTGTGATTGGTTTATCATCCTTCTCCCACAAAATCTCCAGCTGTTTTACTTCATCTGTGTCCGTCGTTGCAGAACATGTGAACTTGGCATCATTTCCAGCAATGACCTCCAAGTCTAGAGGTCGCTGTTCAATCCTTGTTCGCCCTGAGAAGGAATGAATACAAGTCAGCTGAGATATAATAATAATGCTTTGAAGGAACTTCTCCATGCCACAAAGACAGAAGATCACTAAGGTATAATACTTTTATTCTAATAAGAATAAATTAACGATGTAAACTTACGTCTCACTGCTAAGGTTCCATTGGCAGATATACTCCCAAACTTGTTTGCAGCCTCACATCCAAAATGTCCTGCATCTGCCAACACAACGGACTGAAAACAAGCATAACACATGGGTTTAAACAGACAATTCACAAAATACCCGACATTTCATTCATGACTACTTGTCAATTTTTCATGATTCTGAAAGTTCTATTGATTTTAAGAAAGGTGTTTTGAGGTTTGCCTAGAAGATGAGATGATATTCTACTGGAGAATAGTAAGTTTCAGTACCAAAAATAGTATTTTGAGACCTTAGTTTACTTGCCTATTTAAATGCTCTTTTGTGGGCGAAATTTCAGGTCATTTAGCGTACATTACATTACTTGCATAAGATAAGCAGAATCTTTTTCACCATAATGACAACAGATACAAGTACAGCTTACAAGGTTTGCCATTCACAAAACAAAGATGAAACTGTATGCATATATACCATTATTAACAAATCCCCATTGAGCAAGGTTATATAGCGGCCTCCAGTTATAGGTCTTCCCTCCTTAAACCAGGTGATGACTGGATCTGGCTTGCCAGTAGTTTGGCAGGAGAGATTCACAGACTGACCCTCTGCCACAATAACTTGTGGGCGAGGTGGACGTACAAACTCAGGGGGATCCTCTGTCAAAATCAAAACCAAAATTGGAATTTAGTAACAGTGTTTTAAATGGCTTTTTTAAAGGTCTAGTAAAACAGACAATTTAAACTCCACAATAAAAAAATATGTTGGAATTACATAAAAGTTCATTCTACATACATCATGACATTTTTATCCCGATTATTTAAATATTTTTTTTTTCAACATTACATCTGAGTGTTACATAGCAATCATAAAGGTGATACCGATAACAAATTAGGTGAAATAACAGTCTTATCAATTAAAGAAATCCTGATATTTGATCTTTGAACAAATAATAAATTGATATGTAAACTGACATCTTACTTACCCAGAATATTCAGATAAGCGTTGGTAAATATGTACCCATTGGTATTTGAGATGTTACACTGAATGACTTGTGTGTCACTCTTTGTTAGATTCACATAGGTTACATTGATATAAACACTATCCTCATTATCAGCAGCACCTCTGTTCACAATTCTTCGCGGGTTTGTTGGAATGCCTGCAATGGAGATCAAACATAACAATGTAGATGTGAAATCAAAAAAAAAAAAAAAAAAAAAAAAAAATAAAGAAAGTGTTCAAAAAGATCAAGTAGCAAGCTCTAGATAACTGTCTCCTGCTGTCCCTGTAGCCGCTTAGTAATTGTGACATAATTAATGGCTATCAAATCAACCACCTACTGGACCTCCTTCTCTAATTCTCAAGGACAACTCTTCTAGGTGTATCTGACAAATCTGCAGGCATTAATCTGATCCTTACTTGCTAGTGGCTTTCCATCAATAGTCACATCAACTTGTGGTCTCGGTTTCCCTTTCCCCTTGCACATGAAAACCGCCCTGCCATTCACACTAGTCTCCACATCTTGCGGTTTAACCTGCCACTCTGGTTTGGCTAAAAGAAACAAATGCAAAATGTAGGAGAACAATTGCAGGCAGGAGTAACGTTTCATAATATCCAGTTAAGTCTAAAAAAAAAATGCTTAAGACTGAACAAATTTTACCTGTTGACAGCTTGGCTCAAAAACTAAACTAATCCAGCTGCTCTTTTTTGAAATAGCAAACACATTCAACACTGAAGAAGCGCACATGAGTTTGTTTGGCGTTTACTTACATTAAAATAGGTCAAAAGAGTACAAAATCAGCTGACGAAACCAGCTCATGAGCAGAAGGCTGAAATACTCACACATAACAGTGAGTCTGAAGGTTTTACTGACAGGGCGTGTTGAAAAATCATTATTTGCCAGACACTCATACTCTCCCTCATCTGCATATTCAAGGTCACTGATCGCCAGTTCCATCCCAAAACTCTCAAGATTAGATCTTAAAGGTGGAATAGGTCCAGAATCTCTTCGCCACTCAACACGTGGGGTTGGACTGTGCAAAAGACCAGATGATGTTATTAACATGATGACAAAGGACTGTGGTCCGTCAACAGGGCAAATAAAAACATTCTAGCTGGCATCTAACCAAGAATTTACTCAAACAGTTTGAATTCTTAACTGTCAGTCATTTGTCACCTTGAAGTTACTAGAATGAATATGGAAATTTGATCATCAAAATATCATTTAAGCTTCTGTGATACTAGTTATAACTGCTTGCTAATAGTAAAACATCAACAATCAACTTACTTTCCAGCAAAAATACACTTCATTCTCGCTGTCCCACCCAGCAAACCTTTTGTTTCAACAGGTGAACTCCACAGATTCCCGACAGCTGTATTGGTTGTCTCCTCTATAATGTTAAAAAAGATATCACTTTACTAACTAAAAAGTGAAGGAGGTTTGAATAAAACATATCTATCAATGCAAGCACAGACATGGCAGTACTGTCTTTTATTATAGTATGCCAATCTATCTTCATTCACAACGGATTAATGTAAATGTTATGTATGTTGCAAT
Organism: Liolophura sinensis; assembly: GCF_032854445.1. Taxonomy (NCBI): domain Eukaryota; kingdom Metazoa; phylum Mollusca; class Polyplacophora; order Chitonida; family Chitonidae; genus Liolophura; species Liolophura sinensis. Next base: position 45,394,673 of record NC_088301.1, on the reverse strand, counting down.
TCCACTGCCAGTATAAAATGATCATCTGAAAGAAAATATATACCATCCAAAACCTCAACAAAGTTCCAGCAATACATTTAGACCATTTAATGAATACCTATTCAATGAATTCAGCCTTTAAATGTTATTCTTTAGGCACCAAAACTGTATTGCTAGTATCACCAACACCAAATCTCTGATGCCTAGAACATTTTCTGTTAGAGCCTTAACTGCCAATTGAAGCATTTGTAACAGGGACTGGTGCAACGAACAAGTCACTCACGTCCTGTGGAAACAAGGTATATGGGTGATCCCAGGGCATTCTTCCTCATAAACTCATTGATCGCCATACACACATATGCTCTGTTGGTGTTCACATCTTCAGGTTTCAGGTTGGTGATGTGCAGCTTACCTGAGAGGAGAACAACACCAAAATTCATGAAAGCCAGTCAAGTTTTGCACACATTTCTTGAGACCTGTGTCTTGAATATAATAAATGTTCTAAGGCAATTCATGGAGAAACAACAAACTATTCAATCTGATATAATTCACAGAAAGCTGCTGGCCACACATTCAATAGCATATTGGTTTATCAATGTCTCAAGCGAGTCACAATGACTATTATCAATGTTAAGTTGCCATACCAAAATAATCCATGGTAATATGACTATCATAGTCAATGACAGTGAAGGATCCACTCTGGTCACGCAATATCCAGGTGATATCTGCTGTGGGGAGACTGGTAGGAGGAACACATCGCAGAGTCACTGGTGTCCCTAAGGATTTCTCAATGGTTTGAGCTTCAGCTTCAGGGAAAGTTTCAAGACGACCTTGCTGAAGGTTGATATTCAAGGATAATGCCGTTCCGTGCTGGTTAGTGGCAAAACACTGGTACATGGCCACATCCTTGGCTTCAGGTCTATTACAAACCAGGGTTCCTTCTCCAGGAAGCTGAACCCATCGATCATCATTACCAGATGGTTCAAAAAGCCTGCCATCCCTTCTCCATGTGTATCTAAAAGGGTATGAAATAAAGAATAGTGTTAATGATAACACTATATGAAGACAAAAGTTGTGAAGTATGGCTGCATTCATGGAAAAGCTTAAAGAAAATCCCAAATGTATTAAATTTCCATGCAGTACAAGCCTGGAAATAAAATTTAAGTTGGTGCAAGACGTAATTGCATTTTCCAGTTTTTATGGTTATTAAAAAAAAAAAAATAGCAATGTTATTCCTAACAAAGTACTATTTGGTTTGGGGCATTTTCCTTGCCCTGCTGCTAATTTCCAGAAATGCAATGAAACAGTATCTCATCTTACAAAGGTGCAGGCTCAGCTTCTGCTTTACAGGGCAACTCAACAGTCTCTCCGTCCTTGAAAAAGATAGTTTCATCTGGCATAAGGACCATGTTAGGAGGGCGTGATACTGTGGATAAACAAAGTGACAACTCAAGTTCCAAGTAATATCTGAAGAATGACTGTAAATAATTATCTATCAAGCTTTTCAGTAGAAATTTAGTGGTAAAAAAAAGAAAGGAAACAAAAACTGTAGTGCTCTATTAAATTATATACAAATATGTGAAAAAGGGAAACTCTCTTGAATAAACAATTCTACATTTTTAGCTCACGAGAACAAGTCAATATCCAAAAAATTGTACACAGAAGATTCCACTGAAGTCAAAGGCTTCAGTCCACATGACCGATATGATAACAGAGTCAACAAACATTTTACACTTACACTGTGCATGTGCAGGACATGCTAGTAGAGCAATGCCCACGAGGCATGTGACAATATTCACAAACAGCATGATGAAGTCTTTGTTTCAGTCACATACCTTTCCTAAAATTGAAATCAATAAAATGTATATCAATACCTTGAATGCTAAGACAAGATAGTTTTAACTTACTTAAACCCATCAACACTTCTGACGTAAAAAATAAAGTTACTTGTGAAAATGGTTGCACATTAAAATCCTATTGCATTATCATACTATCTCAAGCTTTAAATCTAATATCTGTTTTATCTTGGTAGGTATACATTTATTCATTTGTTTTATTTCATTGGAATGTTACACCATACTCAACATCTAAGAATTTCCCAATGCAACGGCTGCAAACATTACGTGCAGAACTCAGGGGAAATTCCTTTCATTGAGTATCAATGAATACATGTATTTGTATGTATAACCTTGGAAAAGCACCACCCTTCACCAGGCGTCTGACATTTAAATCAAACTTAAAGCCGAAGCTGCACCTGACTTCAGCACCCAAACTTGATGGAAGGTTTGGGAGATGGTTTCTTAGCGAAATGACATTTGTTTATTTATGTAACTGATTGCTGTTTATCACCACAATTAGGAAGTTTTCCAGTATAGATACAATGGAGGCGAGTTTTATAGGTGGAGGACACCAGAGTATCCTGGTTAAACCACTGACCTTAGCAAGTTACAGACAAACTTTCCCAAATGTAATTTACATGTATACATATATGCCCACCACACTGGCGGAATACAAGTGATACAAGTTCAACGTAATATTTGAATACTTTCACCTGGCCAAAGAGATGATAGTGTTTACGAGTATTTGGCATAAGAAAGTACACAATATATATATATATATATATATATATATACACAAACACACTATTTTCTATGATCTTGATAAATGTCAAAAAGGTAAAAGAGTATATCAACTCTCTTAGCATCAAACTTTAAAGTAAAACAAAATGTTAGGAGGCAATAACAGATGGTGTACATTTCAGGTTAATTCCATATTGTTTGCACTGGCAGAACGAACAAGCTCAGGTTTTTACAGCATACACTGTACATAGGCTTACCTTGTGTGTTAGTTCTGCATACCCTATTTTGAACTACACCGAATAGCTCGCGACTACCTCGATTATCTCCTATTTATCAGATATATCTTAATCCAATACACATCTCAAGATAACTTTTAACATCACAAACTAATGTTATAAACTCACCTGGAGAAACCAAAGTTTTCAATCGAAATGTTTAACCTGAATACCAAGCATGAGTCATGAAAGGACGCCGCGCAGGTAGACTAGGTCAGTGACAAGGTGAGATTGCGCCATTCGCAGTAGCAGAAAGAAACAATAATTTCAAGAAAAGAGAACTGAACAATCTACAACAGTGGGCGGCAAAACAGACGACCATAAATGTTGTTAGGAGGAAGAAAATCTCACCTGTTTTCAGTCGCCGCACACAAAATGGCGACAATCTCTACTTGCCTTTTCAAAACAGGTCATGGGACAGCGCCCTCTTCAGGTAAAACTCACCTGTACAATCTGCTTGCACAGGCAACACACTGTAAATGCGTCTCTGCATCAGCTGACAGTTTGTGCCAATCGAGTATCACTGACAAACCGGACCCGGATTTACGCATATAAATCACGTATAGATAATGTATCGGTAGGGGTAACTTATGTACGGCTAGATAGAAACCACTAAAGTTTATATCTTATAGCCCGTGGAACCGGAAATACACGAAGGCCTCGTGCTATGGAGGCCTTATGCTTATATACAGTATGATTATCTGCATTTGTAGTCTACTGTTTTTACTTTGAGTCGAACTAACAATAATGACCCGTTTTCCTATAGTGTTTTTATTTATTTATTTATTTTTTTGATTGGTGTTTTACGCCGTACTCAATGATATTTCACTAATACGACTGCGGTCAGCATTATGGTGGGTGGAAACCGGGCAGAGCCTGGGGGAAACCCACGACCATCTGCAGGTTGCTGACAGACCTTCCCACATACCAGTGTTTTTAAGGTAAAAATAAGATTGTTATTCTCACTTATAGTTTATAAATGTTCGCATAAAAGGAATATTAAATTTATTCTCATCATTCTTTTCATTTACATTTATACAGAGTATTTTAATCATCACTGACTGAATTAACATGTATAGACGTACTAATTAAGGCTTCAAGTCAACTACATGTAACAGAACAAAATAGGCCTGTTTTCTTTTCAAACTATGGCCATGTATATTAATGAATTCATATAACTGTGTCGTAAGGTACAGACATTTTTTTTCCTCAATTATGTAATGGCAAAAAGTCAATTTATGCTCTTCTTTTGCAGCAATTTAGGTCACATGATCAGTGTGCAAAGTGGTTTGGTAAGGCTGCTGTGAGCACACATTGTCTAAAGGAAGAAATTGCACCCATGTCTCATGATTTCTCTCTTCACTGGAGACTTCTTGGGTGAAGCATTAAACACCAATCTATCAATCAATCATCATGTACCAAAACACCTTTATTTGCCCTTTTGTAAACATTGTATTAAAACTTACTTAGCCCCCCCTGCCCCCTGATAACCACCCATCAACCACAAACAGTCGAATACATAAATGGTTTGTAAGTTTTAACATACTAGTATCAGATATGTTTTCTTAACCCTTCTGTGTTGCACAAGTTTAAGAAAACCAAAATCGACGATGTGCTTCATAATTGGACCTATCTTGCAGAGCTTTATCCAGTTTAAGTTTGAAAACTTCTGGACATGGGGGACATTGGAAAAAAAATGCTTGAACTATTGACAGGCACCAAATGGTGTCTTAAGCAGAGCTTTGAACTTATTCATTGTTTTGACAACCACTCCACATTGAAAACGTCTGGATAGTCAGACCAGTTAACTAGAGTTCGTTTTAATGTTCATAAATCTGTGTCACTTTGTAAATACATATTACATTATTTTGCTTCATGGCCAGCCATTTTAATAAGTTTATCAGTTTGGCTGCTGTCAATTGTCATAGTATTACGCAAATCACTATACATACAGATGAAGTCACATTGTGATATGGGAAACTGGAGTACACCAACCAGCTTTGCGTAAGTTACTGCTGAACTATAATACATGTGACATACAGACATAATTTGGCAAACAGGATTAATAGTGCTGCTGATTGCTTAAAATAAAAGCCCCACAAGAAATGAGGGGGAATCTAGAAAATAACATGTCACTGGCCCAGGATTTGGGAGCATCTTATCACAAGGCACATTTGCTCAATTTAGCAAGTGTACATTCGTGTGAATAATTCCAAAAGTACTCAGTACATGCAATGTTGATTTTTAATACATACAATATAAATATGGTAGAATAAACAACAAAAAAATATATGAAAAGATAAACACCGCTTTATTCAGTCAAAAGAAGAATGAAGTCATGGTACCAAAATGATGGAAAAAAAAAGAAAAAAAAAAAAAAAGAAATAATCAAATTACAATCACACTGCCAACAGAGAAATCAAAATTAAATTTCTACTGCACAACAACAGTAAAGTCAACGTAAAATTTACCAATACAATATCTATACCAGTCTGATCAATTTTTACTTTGGCAACTTGCACAGTAATTAAAGGAAGCAATCACATGCATGTACGTTGAAAAGAAGCTTTACTATCTAAGACCATCAGCATATATTTTTTTTGTTACATTGTATGGATTTGAATGGTTACAGTTGATCTATTCAAAGCTGACAATGAAACACTTGTTCAAAAGGGCAACTGCAGGTTAAAATTTTCATTGTACTCCAGGGAGAAGAGGATACATATAAATCCTCCACTCATACATATACTGGTTTCATTTATTCACAACACTCATAGGCGGATTCAATAGTGTTACATATGGAATAATTAAGATTCCTTGCAATACTCAACATGTCATCATTAAGCAATCACTTTTTTTTTTTGTAATTTTTTTTTTGGTCAGTTTTTACTTATATTTTTCACAGCATTTTGCAATATTGATTGACTTTTTAGACTTTATCTACACTAACTTCTAATCACATCTAATTAACACAACTGTATATATACTTACTACATTCAGGTCAGTCATATATGGTTGACATCATACGAAACAGATGAACGTTTTCTAGTGAGGCTAAACTACATACACTATACAGACATGTTCTACAAAGGCCCCTTGCTACGTTCATGAACTAGTCATAATTATTGAGAAAAAAAAAGGTGATGTTCAAGGGTAATCTTGTGTACAAGGATGACATTTGTCATATAAACAAAAAATGTCTTGTCTTAAGACATTGCATGTTAAACTGCATTTAATGGACAATATGGCCAATATGGATATGGCACTGGGTCTTTCACCCATACTTCACCCGAAGTGACTTTTGCAGACATAGATTATTTTTCATAACACAATGCAAACAAACCATTTGAACTACACATACCTCTTTATATATATTGACTGTTTTTACCACAAAAGCAATATCCACAATGAAGTTGCAAAGTCTAATATAAATGAATAATAATTCCTTGTATATACATACAAATATGTTGTCAATCTTCGCATATATTATACTGTACAAAACGCTCTTGTCCAGCCAACCATGGGTTGTGACACATACACTGATATCACGAATGGTTCTACCTACTTCTACAGCTCTACACGGACGTGGTATCCTCAGGCCAGTCAAAAATTCACGACACACTCGAAGGTGAAACATTACTACTTGTCTCCTAATGCACATGTACATGTAGATGAAACGAACCACGTCATGAATTCCTGACTTGACCGTCGGAATATGTGTAGTGATCAGTTTACGCTGATGAAATCTTGAAAGGCATACCATGGTGGAGGACAAACAACCATAAAAAACATTCCACCACACACCATGAATGGTGCGGGCCAGAATACCCACATGCTATATGGCTCGCTACTACCCAGTGTAAACCCACCTCTCCTTCACCTCTGAAGTGTTGGTCCTGTCATTGTATGGGTGAAAGCGCCATTTTATAATAATCATTGATAAGAAGTGACAACAAAAGCATGATTTATAGGTTAATGGCCTCACACAAGATATATACTCTATAACCTTTATTCCCCACATAACACAGAGAAAAATAACTTTCAACTAAAGCAGTTATGTTATGTTCCTGACTTTTAAGAGATTTAAAAGACTTAACAGCTAGTCAGGGGACAAATTTCACCCCTTTTTTTTTGTTATAGTTCTCTCACTGTATTCTTCTCTTCATTATCTTTATCTATCATACTGAGGTTAAGAATTACAAAGAGTGGTTTGGGAACCTTTAAATTTTAGGTTTAGTTTGTTATTGCATTTTAGGCTGCACTCTTTGTGTTTAGCAAGGGAGTGTACTATCTAAGAGATTCACAGTGTGAAATGGCATGTTTGGAAAACTCCAAAAACCAAGTCTAAATTTATATGAGAAAATGACATTTGTTCTTGTAACATTAATTATACATGCATGTGTGGCAAAACGACCTGCAAATAATAAGTTGTTTTTGTCACCATGACTAGCCGTGGAGTCCTGCAAGGTTTTGCACAAAATCCAATATGGGGTAATTATATATATATATATATATATATATATAAAAGTTAGCATAGACTACCAGTCAGTGTGATTTTGAAACACACATCAAACGGTTTTCAGTTTATAGTGATTTAAATGTAAGGCATAATAATAATAATAAGAAAAAATAATAATCAGAATGATCACAATAGGGTTCCCAACCCCAAGGACTTGGACCACTAGTTATAAATAAGGGAGAGTATATATTATGATCTATTTGCACATCTGTTTTGATCATTTGAATAGGCTCTGGAAACTGTATTCATCTGTCTTCTTGTAGATCCAGTAACCTTACAGGCCAGGATAGGAGCAAGATTATGACTAGAAAGGTGTACAAAAAGAAAAAATATATTATAAATAATGCGGTTACCCGAAGCATTTGGCACCAAAAGTGTGAAGTTGTCATAGTGCACCGTGCAGTAAAAGAGAGCAGATGGCAAACAATCCTCACATCAGTCTGTTGAGATTAATCACATCAAGTGTGTCAGTGAGTCACCAATAGGTACTTATGGCAGGAAAGTATATCCTTGCCACTTGCCAAATAACAGTAAATCAACTCTGAAATGTACTAACAAATTACCTGTACATAACCCAGTCACTTGTTTCTGAATAGATCCGAGATGAACTTGCCATCATCATCTATGATTCTATATCACGATGCCATGTAAAGATAAAAACGTATGCCCTAGAACTGCACATCCATGATCTATTGCATCAATAAAACCAGTCTGACAATATATTGCGGTTCTCATCAACTTCAAATGAAATGAAAAGACGGTATAGTGGTTTTCAAAGAGTCATGTGCTTACATTCTTGGGACAAGGTATCCCCTTGACTAGTGATACTATGTAGCTTTATAGTTCTCACAGTTTGTTAGTTTGACAGATGATCACGCTCTACTTCAGCTCTTATCATTTACATGTGTATACACATCAAAGGTATTGAACTATTCAGTCAAATATGTCAACCTCAACATGACAGAAGTTCTACATGTATGTACCTATTTGTCCCAAGGGAGAATGTTGAAAGTTGCACCACGATTTCTACCCAGGGTATAAAAGAGATATACAGACACATTTGGAGGAGAGGGGTTGAAAGGTCTCAGCTGGCAGTGATGAGCTTTGCTCCCAAAGATGTCACTTGCGGTAATGTAATTTTGCTGAGAATACCTTTGCACAAACAATATCAGAAAACAAACTTAAAATAACAAGAACAACTTATCTTTCAGCTACTGCGCACCAAGTATGCACAGTGTCCTAAAGAAGTAGTCTTGTACCCAGTAAGGAAACATATAGACACAACCTGGTTATTCTAAAAGTTCTTTCTTAAATAAACTCACACATACAACCAAACAGCTCAGAAATATACAGATCTAACAAAGTAGCACATAGGTAACAAAAAATGTAAGATATTGCAAAAACACACCAAAATTTAACCAGTTACATTTAGAACTAGCAGGAAAAGTTATGCTTTATAAAAAGTAGTATCTGACATAAATGTCTCAAAAAAATAATAAAAGAAAACATCACACACTAACAATATTATTTCTTTAAAACTAAATGCTTATATTGAAAATAATTGCATTATGCTTACAAGTTAAAGAGACTGGTTACATATTGTACACAATGGTTGTGATGAAAGATGAGTGTTGCCATGGCAATTTGAGAATATAGTGATGTTTGTGATGATGAATACAAAAGAAGTCCCATTTACAAATGAATATGAAAAAATATCGACATTGATGGAAACACAAAAGGCCGAGTATGTAGGCTGTTTTCAACCAAATATTACCACATCCAATGAGGTCACAAAAACAATTACATGTATATTAAAATGAACCAAGTGAACATAATGGAATAAGCAATGAGATTTTAACTGGTTTGGTATTGTTCATATACTCCTTGAGTAACAAATTAAAAAGCAACAAACTAGCATATAACTGGCCTCTTATGACACAGATCTAGGACTGATAGGCTTATTTATGAAATAAGCACAAGATAAAGGCAACCCCATGGAAGCAGGAGAGGAAACAAACACTACTACTGTAGGTACTGTGGGAAGTAGATCAATCTACTTTTGGAATTCTACAAGTAAAACACAGGCCTCTCAGCATCCTCTACTGGTGAATGGGTAATGGAATGGTGATGACATATAAATGGTTTAAACAGCCTTTCGTGCACACGTTTAAATAAAACTCCATTCATTAAACTGAATGGAACAAACTCGTAGATTAATCACATGTACAAATAACCAGCTTCTGTGTGGATCTCCTCCAGTTTCAATCTGTAATTTCACAGATGCCAATATACACATGGGATGTGTATTTGGAACAAATTACAATGTCTTAAGCAACATCTCCTGTATAGAATAGTTTTACATGCATGACACTCTGAACTGTTAGTTATGTGCTATGAATGCCTATTAAAACATATGTACAACTAATTCTTGTTTTGTTCTTACACTACAAGAAAACTCCAAAAAAAAGAAAAGAAAAAGAAATGTGGGCCTATCACCAGATCACATACATGTAACTGGAACAACAATGTGGACCCGTCCCAAGGTGACTAGATTCCGCAAGTGTAATTTTACCAATTAACACCTTATGTAAAGTTGTTTGATAACTGCAAAGTTGGTACAATACACAAAGCACTATCATGTAACAGAGTCGTCAATAGTGTGCACTTCAATTAAATTCTATTGAAAGCCTGTAAACATTGATGTTATCACTTTAAAGTTTCCTATACTTTCTTGCTTATCACATGTTTGGGATACCGAAAGCCTTTCCTAGGGCTGCTAAACCATTGAACCTGCCCTGTTATTTCTATATTCCAGTCTGGCCACTTCCTCCTTGCTAGACAAATGTTGACATGGAGGACTGAGCAGGCTGTGACTTTGACTTTGTTCCATACTGCCCTATGAAGGAGCCATCTTCATTAAATTTACTTGGGTCCACCCCAGCATACTCTTCCATGCTGTCTGTGTCACTCTCCATGGGCGGTTTCTCTGGTCCTGTCAGTGAGCCATGACTCTTACCCAGGCTGTTATCATCTCCCCTATATAAGAATAACAATCAACAATCATAAGAGTGACTTCTGGTATAAATGAGTCTTGCAGTATATTTGCTTCCATACAGCTAAATCCATCTTGAAATTGATCGTTCATGCAAATTCCCCGGCTAAATGGTGACTGGCATGTTCCATGGTCACCTGTGAGCCCTCACCACTGATTATCAGGCAGCCAGTTGGAGATCGGCTTATGGCAGCAAATGTATTTTTATAGTGTGCTGCATTTCTCAGATCCCTTCCAATACTATTTTCTGAAATCTTTATCTTTAGGACCCTTAGCTAAATCTGGAAACAAATACTTTAAAGACTTTACGATGTTTACAAGCCTCACAAAATATAACTCATGTGACCCCCAATGAAGCCTCAAAAATATAACTCAAGTGACCCCAATGACCTTGAAAAATTCACCAAGATCATCCAAAACATAGTGTAGGGTTCTCTGTTATATATAGCAATATATAAGTATAAATATAAGTTTGGTAAGTATTCAAGAGATCAGTCAATTTTAACTGGGGGATAAAAATGAATAATTTGATCACCTGCTTTTTATCGGCATATTTGCTACCTTGTCATCTGGCATATTTTATTCAACCTTATTCAACATACTGCCTGAAAGCGACTTTTAGCATGAAACAATGCGATACAAAAAGAACAGGCTTAGCCCTCCCTCTGCTTATAGTTCCCAGCACATATCACTGGTCTAGCTCACTCACTAAACAATGACTAAGCCCTACCTTTAAAACCATTTTTGCACCTTAAAAACAAGACTTAGAAGCTTACTTGTACTCCTACATGTAAGGACTCGCCATAAACCATTTAAAGATTACAAGAAAAATTACATTTCATAAACCCGTAAGGCATAATCCATAATACTACACTAATACAAGCTTTGTAGGCTTTCTTGGCAGATGACACAAAGCACAATCCGTGATGAAAGCACTTCCTCTCCCCTGCTACCTGAAGCTCAGGTGATACAAACAAGTTTAGCAGAATTCAGAGCAAATACTAACCCTGTCCTGCTGTACTCATTGAAATGGTCTTGGTCCCCATTTTCTGGATCACGACCTCGAAGTCGCTCCTTCTCCTGGACTAAAAAACACATAAAGTGTAAGCAAGTAAGGTCATATGTACCATGCTCTTTTGATACTATAATCTATTTTTTGTATAATTTGGTTCTTTTTAGTATTAGTAAACGTAAGTGTTTTCAGGGATCAAAGTATTTGGTCATTCACTCATCTTAAGAGCTCAGACTAAGAAAGATGACCTCAACTGAGCATATATCATGCAAATATTCATAATTTCAAATATTCTTGAGTATGCAACAAACATCAATCAAATAAATAAATAAATCACGATTTCAGACACTTATTGTACAGCTCTATCTTACCGGCTTCCAGGTTGTTAACAATGACATTATGCAATGCAATAAATTTCACACTTCTTGCATACACAGGATGAATCTCAATTTATGACAGGTTCAACATTCTAAAGACCTTGAAATGTTAAACATTCTGAAAATGATACCCTTAATATATTACAAGCGTTTTGCTCCTAAAATACTACGTGTAATTTATAAATGTCTGCTACAAGGTATATGCTTACCATGGTACTTGTCCCCTCTGTTTCTCTTGATGATGCACACAATGATCAGAATGAGGATCAGAATGGCTAGGGTCACCATCATGCCAATAAACCATGCCGCTTGGGCCACATCACTTGTAGCTGAAGATGGAACATAAAACAGAGATTAGAAATAACTATCACACATGCCACTTGTGAGCCAAACACAAAATGTATTGTTGGTATATTTTGCTTTATTGAGATAAATTCTCCCTGAAATTGAAATGCATAAATCAAATCAAAGGCAAATCAATTTTGTTTCCCCGAGTGTGACTAAGAATAACCATGTTTTTCCTCCCAGTGGAAAAATGAGTACTGAAATCCTCAACATTTTCAAATGTTTACTAGGTGTTTATTCAAGCATATTTTGAAAGTATTATGCTGTGTAGACTGTTAAAAATTATACTTTTTGTAAAGACCTGAAATTGGACTATCCCACCAATGTAGTTTTGTCTCCAAAATTATATTAAAAGTGTGCATACATTGCACTGAAAGGTGCTCTTTAATATGGGAAAAGGCTACAGGATAGGAAACTTACAAGCTTGTCCTTCTGATGTAGTTGACTTGTACTGGATAGGGCTTGGTGTTAACCCTTTGCTGTTGGACGCCACAACTTGTACCTCATACATTGTGCCAGGTTCCAGGCCGGAGATATTCTGCCAGGTTTGGCTTCCGGACAGTCTTGGGGTTACCTTCCAGTCTGAATCACCTGCAAGAAAATTGATGTCCAACAATCGATACATATCCCTGATCAGTATATATCAATTATTACACTAATATCTTCCTTTTCTTTTTAGTTTCATTGGTGGGTTTTGTTTTCTTCTTTTGGATCATCACAGATATCAGCTTAAGACATCACTACAATATCATACACATAATATGCTGTTTTCATCAACACCAAATTCATAACATCTCATCAAGTATTTAAGGGTTATGTTTCTATTAATGAACGGCCACAGGACATCAATAAATTTGTATTCATTTGTCTGTGCATTTAAAGTCAACTTTGAAAACAAACTACAAATTCCTGTTCTTCCAATGGGGAAAGTCAAAATATTTTTCTTCAGTAAAGTGTTTTCCTTACCCATTTTCTTATACTTGACAAAGTGATGATAACCAACTGGTTTGTCACTTTCTTGTCGAAATCCCCAAGAGATATTGAAACCATCACTGGTTATCTGAACAAACTCAAATCTTGGAACACCTGGCTCTGAAAAAATAAACCAATCAAAAACATGCCAATGTAACATCATGTAAAATTATCCCCAAAGAGTGTCAGCCTACAAAGTGGCAGAGTAAATGACATTTTAAATCCAACAAACCGGGACTTGTAGATGACAGACTGCTGTGATCACTTTACGGTTTCCATTTACATTAATTTTGTTTTGATCCTGATTTTTTCTTCTTGACCTTACATAAACAATCCTTTCTCTCCTTTCCTGGCAGTGTGAGAAAAAATTTCTAGTCTTCAGCTCATAAAATCCCACGGTCATAAAATTTACTCTTGGTGCTGAAACTCTTTCAGTAGGATATTATCCTATCTTTCATGTAAACCTAAGAACACCTTTGCAAGATGAATGGAATTCTCAGAATCAGGTAAAATGCAGAGCATAAACTTGCAGAGTCAATATAGTATATGCTACAGGTGTGATCAAACTTTTTGGCATACCTTCAGCTTCTGCTGTCCGGACGTCAATGTAATATTCCTTTCCTGGTCCAGCTCGAGTCCTGGCTGAAATGTACACCCGGTAACTCTGATTTGCTTTCAGAGTCGTAAGCTCGTAATAACGCTGCTCTGGGTCATTAATTTGCTCGTCTAGCTTCACCTTCGTTCCAACTTCTCCATCGTCAACTACATCAGGTGCAAATGAAAATAAATTAGAACTTGAAGCACGAATACTAAACTACGATTCTGGGAGACTTATCCTACCTATCACGACCTTGGAATTCAGATTTTTTGTCTTGAATACAAGAAGAAATAAAGGTCACATGTGACAAGGAACAATTTTCCCCTAAATCAAAAAGATACTTATCTAATCTACTACAAAAAAGCAACAATAACAAGATCATACCTGTAAAATATTTAAAAAAAAAAAAAAATGCTTACTTTGCTGAAACGTGATGTTGTATCCAATTAGAATTCCATTCCTGTGCTTAGGAGGGTTCCATGTGAGAGAGAAATGATTGGAGCCTCTGACACTGGCCTTCAGGTCACAGACAGCACTTGGCACTAAAACAGAGTTAGTACAATTATTGCTATGCAACATTTGTCCAATGCACAACAACACACATATCTTCTGTATGAACTGATGTAAATTCAGTATGACTCGTATTAACTGTTACAATAAAAAAAGTATTTACATGGTTTAACCCACTGATATACTCATCCTCCTCAATTCACCTGGAATTTTGCAGAATTGTCTTGATCAACATAGCCAAGCCAGATAGGTGTTTAATTTACATGATGGTTTGACAAAGCTAGTAAGATGTGAAGGTAGAGGAAACTGAGCATACACCAATCTGTACAAACTTGAGTGAATGTGTAAATTAGGCATTTGCTCTGAGTCCCAATGATAATGCATGTACACGTATCTAAAATAATGTTCTCAGTAATTCTGAGATCAAACTCTGCCATAATTTTATAAACAGAAATACTTCATTCACAGATGAGTTTCTTCTAATGAAAATACTGTACATTGATCATAAGTTTTGGACAAGGTACATGCCATTCACAATAAACATTATTCTCATCCAGTTTTAGCATACATTACATGTAGGGGTAGCAACCATGAGTTCTGAACTGAGATTCCTTTACCTTTCTTTCTCATAATAACGACACAAGTCAATTCTCAGCTCTGTTTTTACTAAACCACTAATATAAAGTTGTACAGTAATACAGTTTCACTAACACTAATCTTCATTGCAAATTTGCCGATGGACTGGCATGGCAATTGACTGACATGACAATGTGGAGAAAAGGTTGGAACACGTTGTGATAAATGAAGGTCCCCAACTGGATAGCTGGGAAAATAGAGATCTCCAGCAATGGGAGGACAGTTCAATTGTAATAAAACGCATGCACAGAGAATGACAAACTGTCCTGGCATTTCTCAGATACTCAGTAATCAAATGTTTAATGTCTGAAGTATATTTGCATGCAGATTTGTTACATTTATTTGTGGAGGTTGTGAACACCTTTCCGTTGATAATGCAATAATTGGACAACATGTTGAGGCCTGTAGAGTAGCCTGTAAATTTAGAAGTCAATCTGAGAGGCAGGCTTCGTCTTGCTTGTTTGGCATGGTCATGCTTTGAGATAATACAGTTTTGGAATTTACTGTTTTGTTCCACTTGTTACTTTTTTCAATTCACTTTGATTTGGAGGTGGGAGATATTCAAGTGTCTGAATGATTACAAGAATGATGGCAATTTGGTTTAGTGACCCCTCACCTCCTTCGGGTGTTTCGAGGAAGACTTGGTTACTGGGTGGCCCGACGTAGTAGGTGTTAGCGACAACAACCTGCATTGTCAGATTGGTGTATGGAGGAAGGTCAGAGATTGTGTGGTACTCCTTATTGTCCTGCCGCTTGGCACGCCCCCTAGTGGTCTCCTCGCGTGGGACATCTACCTCTTTCTGTGTCCCCTCTCGGTCATCTGTAGCCCAGTACTGAATCTAAACACAGAAAAACAATGTGTAATGCATTCAAAGCTTCTTGGCAAAAAGGACAAAGTTTTAATACAGATATGTGTACATCTTATCTAAGGAGAAGTTGGAAAACATTAAACATGAGAATACTTTCTAGTGTGTCACAATATCTTGGTTTATTTCTTAGCAAAGTGTTGGTCTGGAAGAGTATACATAATCCACAGAAAAGTGTACCTCTTCAAGGGATACAGTGTTTACAAATAAAAGGGTTCAAGGGTTCAAAATGTGTTGATGGACGAGAAACTTAAGATTTGGTACATAAATTTGATCCAATTCCTCTAGGGAAAAGCTATACTTTAAAGTTAAACAATTGCATTGCACAAAAGTATATTACACTGAGTGTACACTGCATTAGAAGGCACTGAAATTACTTCAACAAACCTGAAATGAGACGTTATACATGTCCCAATGAGTTCAAAATTTCACATTCACACATCCACAGATTTCCTGAGCATAGCTTGCTGCACTGGTTTTTAATCCTGTATTCTGGCAAAAGTAACGTCTAAATAAATAAATTCCTCTGTTCTACAAACCTTGTAACCTTTGAATTCTCCTCGAATGACACTAGGGTCACGAGGCACACCTGTCCACATAAACGAGGCCTGGGTTGGGGTTATTGCTTTCCCCGGCTCTAGACCAAAGTCAGTGATCTCTGCTAATGGTGCTAAAAAAATAAAGAAAGAAAATACCGTGCAATGCTTTAAACTCCTTGGCCACTGGCAAAGTTGCCAGAGACAGCATGTCTTAAGAGCATTGGAAGCACCATCCAAATGACCTTGACAAAAAAACAACAGGTCAGATCAATGAAAAACAAAATTCTTTCACAGGACTAAGTGCATATGGTACAAGTCTGATAAAAATTGCTGTAAGAGTCTGTCAAAAAATATAATCCCAATGACCTTGAAGAAATGAGCTAACCTCACAAGTCTATGTCAGTTTAGGCTCTGGAATAAAAAAACAAACAAAATGAAAAGTAGAAAATTAACTATTAAGTAATACACCTACATGAAACAACTACTTGCATTCATTTTTTACCTTGTTAAACTAGTTTACTTTTCTAGGAAAAATAAAAAAAAATAAAATGCTTTACCTGCTTCTCCAGAATATCCAGTTATCTTCTGCACAGGTGCCAAAGATTCTCCTTTACTGTTCCTTGCTCTAACTTCAATCTCAAAAGGTTCGTAAAAGAACTCTGTATGGTTGTCCATGGATGTTTTCTTGTAATCCTTGAAGATGTAGGTTTTCGGTTCTTCATCAGGCTTGTTCAGCCTTTTCACTTTCACAACATACTCGAAGCCTGGGCCATTGTGGTCTATCTGAGGCATTTCCTATTAAATAGTTGATGAAAATAAGCCACTGCTTTCAGAAACATACCAACAGGTTAACAAACTTTAAGTATACCAGGAACATGTTTTTTAAAGTAGACATTTTTAGCAGCGACAAACAGCATACAGTCGCTCTAATTGTCAGATGATCAGATTTTTTACATTCCAGCTTTTCTCACAGGTTATTCACTTAGTAAGAGGCTTTCATGTTAGACAACATGCACAATTTCAGGGCCATTCCGAGTTTGCATTTGTATACACATTGCTGAAAAATAACATTTGACGAAATGAAAATTTCAGTGAGAAAGGAATACACTTACATCCCATCTAATTTTGAGCTTATTTGGCTCATCTCTTATGGTGTGGACATTACTCGGATTCTTGTCAGGGAGATCTGCATCAGTGCGACAGCTGAACACAGAAAATACAGGTGTAAATTGAATACATTAAGGATATTAAAAACAAGTAAACTCAAAATATGTCTAAAAAGAAGTTTCTGTTCGAAGAGGTAATGACAATGTGGTTACCTTGACAATCCCCAAACCAGGTAAGTGTTGCTTGCAACGTACAATGTTACCAACATATCTGGTCACTGATTCATACAATTGCCGCTAATGACTTAGAGTTACACGTACATATAACTGGACAGATATATACTGGACAGGAACCTACATGTACATGTATACAGTGGACAGAAACCTACAGTTACATTTGTATATCCGTGTTTGGAGCTACTGAAAGTACTGACAACTTGTTTCACACCATGTTTATTCTAGGACTGAACACAGGTAGGATAGGACAGTAATGTGCAAGTACCTTATTAATCATATTAAACAACACTTTACAACCTTTGGAATATTTCAAGGTTAAAATTGATAAATAAATGAATAAATAAATAACAGGTAATATGTCTTACACTTGAGAGTGTTCACTAGGTTTACTGTATCCCTTTTCATTTCTTGCAATAACCCGGAAAGTGTAGTTGGCCCATGGTGACAGTATCACTTTAGCCTTGTTCTTTGTGGGGCCAGCCTCAAAACCAATGCGCCAATCATCTTGGTCAAAGGTAGTGTTGTACTCAACAATGTACTTCTCAATGGGAGAGTTGTTGTCACTGGCATTCTTCCACTGCACCTGAGCACTACGCTGCCGACACACTGTCACAGTCACTTCCCTTGGTGGATCAGGTTGGGCTAGGGACGACACACAATGTCATGTTACTTTTCGGGCTTCTATATAACCAATTTGTGTAAAGTGTGCCTGGTTTCCCCAGGCACCAGAACACACCAAACTTTGTACTGCTGCGTGGTGCAGTCATCTTATTAAAGGGGCAGTTCTCTGAATGGCTGAACGACAGAGCTCACTGAACATGACATAAATGCACTGACCAGTCTAAACACCACAAAACTAACTGCCAGCTATAAATACATTAAAGAATCAATTTAATCCCACTGAAATTGATTTAGCATTTTTTTTAAAATGGTTCAAATATTTCAGCAATTGAAGAATGACAATCACAGTGAATATTACCTATCTAATGGACAAAAGTTGTTCAAAATAATACTTTCATGTTGTATTACTTTCATCAGTGGCTGCCAACCCATCTTTTCCATTTAGTTATAGTACAAATTACATGACAATAAAAACCATAATAATGTTACATTAGTATTCTTCCACATACTTAAAACGATTAGTTTATTTGGAATAGGATTCCAGAAATTCCTGCAACAAGGAGAAAAACAATGAACACACTTTGTTGTACTTACATCTAACGATGATCCGACTTGTGGCAATGTCATAGTCCAAGCCATTACTAACATTGCAGCTGTACTGACCCGTATCCTTTGTCAGTATATTCTTGATTGTCAGAGAAAAGTTACTCTGGCTGACAACATAATGCGGGTCACTTGTATCGATAGGCTTGTCATCAAGCAGCCATGTAATCTCCAAATTTTCCTGTTCCTTTGGATCAGTTTTAGAGTCGCATCTCATCACAAAAACATGCCCGGCATCAATTTCTCTCGACTCCTTTGGCACACTAACAATCTCTGTCTTGACTACAAAAAAAAAACACCCCAGAAATAATTCATTGTTTATTTTAATCAATATATGCATGACATAAAAGAATGCAACCTCGTAGCAAGTTGGGCTCTCTTGCATGTACCGATATACAAGTCACCAGCTACCACGATTGCGCATTTCAAAAATGTACCTCCGACAAAGAACACCATCCATGAATATATCAATCACATTTTCCAAGCCCTGTGATGGTGCAACACCCTGTTTTATGAAAACTTGGCTGTTTGCTCATGTTAACTATTCCTTCATGGATCCTGGTGAGTCAATACTGAAATGTTTGTGATGTGGGTACTAACACAGGTCATCTTGGGATATTTTAATTTTTTTTTTCACATGTGCTGTAGAGCCATCTTCATTTAACATAATCCTCAGATACCAAAGAGCTCTTTCTATTTTGCAATCTATTCTACATTTGCAAGTTTATGTCTCGGTATAAATTTCAGTGATACTTTTCACTGAAAAGCCACCATTACTATTTCTGGTTTCTGACCAGCATCACTGCCAACAACAACCATAAAAAGAGAATTTCTGGTTGAATTCATTTTTATTTTGTATGAAACTTTTTGATGACTAAATACATGTATATGTTGCACGTTTTTGAGAAGAAGAGAACATCATGAAATAAAGAGGCCATATTCACAGCCCAACAGCACATCTCTCCTCAATAGCTGCACAGTGTTCATACAAATACATAACTTACTTCTAACGGCTAATTCTCCCGTCTCTTTTGCAAGCCCAAATTTGTTTCGCGCTTCACATCGGTATAATCCAGAGTCACCAATCTGAGAATCCTGAAGGTAAACAAAAAGACAACCATGCGATTTTGACAATTTGTTGACAAATCAATCAGTTAAATTCATTCAAAGTCTTTCCTATCTTAGGCTAAAAGTTTTCACATTAGTATTTAGCTGTAGTATTTACTTTACTTAGGTGTTACTTACAAAGTCCAGTGTCTAATGTCTCAGGTTAACAGACTGTGTGAATAGTAGTAAACTTATAGTTAACTGGCTTTTATGACTTTTCATGACTGTAGTTATAGAGTGAAACGACTTACTGTAGTGACAAAATGTCAAGTGCCTGCAGTGCTAGAGATACAGAGCCAAGTGGCTTAATGTAAAGTTATAGTGTCAAGTTGATGTAGTGACAGTGATTCAAAGCTAAGTGACTTAGTAAAGCCCATAGTGTCAAGTGGCTGCAGTGAGAGAGATACAGAGCCAAGTGACTTAAAGTAATGTTATAGTGTCAATTTGATGTAGTGACAGAAATACAGATCCAAGTGACTGTAGTGACAGTGATACACAGCCAAGTGACTTAAGTGTAAGCCCATAGTGTCAAGTGGCTGCAGATACAGAGCCACGTGACTGTAGATGCATACTGCCAAGTGGCATTAATGTCTGAGCCTTGTGACTCAGTGTCAAGTGGCTGCAGTGACAGAGATACAGTCAGTGACTTAAATGTATTGACATATTGCCAAATTGCTGTAGTGACAGAGTTATAGAGCCAATTAACTTAGACGTAGTGTCAAGTGGCTGTAGTGACAGTTATAGAGCCAAGTAACTTAAATGTAGTGACATTGTGTCAAGTGGCTGTAGTGACACAGTTATAGAGCCAAGTAACTTAGATGTAGTGGCGTAGCATCCAGTGGTTGTGGTGACAGTTATAGAGGCAAGTAACTTAGATGTAGTGACAGTGTCAAGTAGCTGTAGTGACAAGGGTTACACAGCCAAGTGACACAGTGCACTGACATAAAGCCAAGTAACTTAGACCTAGTGACATAGCGTTCAGTGGCTGTGACAGAGTTACAGAGCCAAGTAACTGAGATGTAGTGACTGTGTCAAGTGGCTGTAGTGACACAGTCATTAGTATTTATTTATTTACTTATTTGATTGGTGTTTTACGCCGTACTCAAGAATATTTCACTTCTACGACAGTGTCCCGCATTATGGTGGGCGGAAACCGGGCACAGCCCAAGGGAAACCCACGACCATCCGCAGGTTGCTGGAACACCTTCCCACATACCACACAGTCACTAGATATAGTTTAATGATACAGTGTCAAGTGCATGCAGTGACAGAGATACAGAGCCAAGTGAGATAATGATACACGATACTGTGTAAAGTGGCTGCAGTGACAGAGATACAGAGCCAAGTGAAATAGTGATACACAATACTGTGTAAAGTGGCTGCAGTGACAGAGATACAGAGCCAAGTGAGATAATGATACACGATACAGTGTAAAGTGGCTGCAGTGACAGAGATACAGAGCCAAGTGAAATAGTGATACACAATACTGTGTAAAGTGGCTGCAGTGACAGAGATACAGAGCCAAGTGAAATAGTGATACACAATACTGTGTAAAGTGGCTGCAGTGACAGAGATACAGAGCCAAGTGAGATAATGATACACGATACAGTGTAAAGTGGCTGCAGTGACAGAGATACAGAGCCAAGTGAAATAGTGATACACAATACTGTGTAAAGTGGCTGCAGTGACAGAGATACAGAGCCAAGTGAGATAATGATACACGATACAGTGTAAAGTGGCTGCAGTGACAGAGATACAGAGCCAAGTGAAATAGTGATACACAATACTGTGTAAAGTGGCTGCAGTGACAGAGATACAGAGCCAAGTGAGACAATGATACACGATACAGTGTAAAGTGGCTGCAGTGACAGAGATACAGAGCCAAGTGAGATAATGATACATGATACAGTGTAAAGTGGCTGCAGTGAATACTTACTGATATCTGAAGAGTTCCCTCCTTGGTGATGTGGTATCTATCTCCTGCCAACAGCTGATCATTCTTGAACCAAGTGATGATCGGATCTGGTTTTCCAGTTGTTCTACATGTGATATTGGCTTGACGACCCTGGGCAACTTTCTGCCACTGCTGTGGCTTTTCTATCACTTCCGGAGGAGTAGCTAGAAAGAATACACACAAAATCAGACCCCTAGCCAGAATTTGAAAGGGGCATGGTGGAATAGCTGTCTGAAAGGGCACGCACCGCGAGCGTCGCTCTAACCTAGGCCCCTGGAAGATATAGATCCCACGTGATCTGAGAAACAATCTAAGCCATTTATAGCAATTAAATTTTACCAGAATTTCACCATATTTCATGTCAAGAAAACAGTTTTTGACATTTTATCAGTCTTGAATCCAGGAATTCTTGTCTAGTCAAATCAAATTACATTTGAAAACTGGAAATTTGAAGATAAATTTGGAGTAATTACGCTGATTTAATGTGTAAATATAATATTTCTATACACACTTTTACAGATAACCACTTTCAAAGTGAAAAACATTCAAAATTCTGAATTTCATTTTGTTTGTAAATTTTAAGCCATTTGTCTTTTGGAAGAACCCCTTTGAAAGATGCAACAAGACCCTGCATTCAACCCTAATTTTGCCTAAGGAGTATTACTGTGGTGAATATCAAAAAGCAATCAATGACGTCAATGAAATGTTGTTAAACAATTTACCCTGAAAAATCACTTCCAAGTAAAATACTGTCAAGAAAAATATAAACTGAATAAAAGTTTATTCACTTGAATAAGACTGGATCATGTAGTGTTATGCAAAACTGACATAAAGATGCCAAAGTCATGGGAAATCCAAGTAAGTCATGTAAATAATCCACAATTAAATCATTAATATTATATAAAACAGCTGTCCATGTTTTGTTCCCATCTGAAGCATATGTTTTGTGTTTATGACACAGGGTACAGTATAACATCGGAATGTCAGCTTTGTCCTCGTCGCTCCATTCATAATTAATTAAAGCCAAAAACGGCAGCATGGCGCATACATGGGTTTTAAAAAGGCGGCGTGGTGGCAATTTTAGGGGCACTGCGCCACGCCAAATAACGCTAGCGAGGGGTCTGGAAATAATCATAAATGACATTATGGTTGTATGTTTATGGTTGTACCTCTATCAATATGATAATACTGAAACAGTATTTGTTTTGTGGAGTTTATGAAGTCATAATTCAAGTTTTCCACGATATCAGCAGAATACATGATCGTAGACATTTACTTATACCATGAGGAATATATTTATTTATTTTTTTTTTGACTATCCAGTGTTTTTAAAGCAACTACAATCATCTTTGATAAATAACTCACTGTAGACGTAATTTCTGACAGTGAAAGAACACAGTTCAGCCTGAGTTTTCAGGAGCTAGTATTTTGTCACTTGTCTTGATACAACTGTTTCGATGTCAGAAATATACCTTCATTGATAAATCAAAAGTAGTTCCATACGTAAGTCTTACCAAGAACATTAAGGAACACATCTGCCCACAGATATCCATGTATGTTGCTTGCATTACACTGGATCACCTGGGCATCAGCTTTTGTTAGGTTGCGGAATTCAATACGCTTAGGGTAGTCCAAACGCCTGTTATTACGAGGAACCTCTGTAAGACAGATACATGTAGAAAGGCACTTTTACCCTGATGAAAGTTGAAAAATAAAAATAAATGAAAAATACCAAAACAATGAATATCTGCTAAACATTTCAACAGAGGAAAGCCATGAATATTTAAACCAAAAATATTTCTTTGTTTATTTATTTGACTTGTGTTTTGAGCCGTACTCAAGAATATTTCACATGTACGATGGCTGCCAGCATTATGGTGGGAGGAAACCGAGCAGAGCCCTGAGGAAACCCACAACCATGTGCAGATTTCTGACAGACCTTCCCACATACGGCCAGAGAGGAAGTCAGCATGAGCTGGACTTGAACTCAAAGCGACTGCACTGTACACCACAAATAACATTTTGGCTTGTGGCAAATCAAGCACCATTCAAAATCTGTAGAAAAATAGCAATGATCCAAGTCTAAACCTGATGACATAACTATAGAAGGCCAGATTAGAGGCTACAATTTAGTGCAGGTCCCATCATTATAGTTTTTATAATTTTCATTCTACATGGCAAAATAATTTAAAAAAAAAAAAAAAAAGATTCTTCAAAATGGCAGATATCCAGAAATAAAACCAAAGAAAAGAATTTTACAGCATATACATCACTGAACTTGGCATAGCAAATTGCATACAATATGGCATCTCATTGTGAGTTTTCAGGAAAAAAATTTGGCCACTTATGTTTTTGCACTTTCAGTACAATGTTCAAACTTTCGGTGAAAACCAGTACCAGATTTGAATTCAGAACCCAGTTATGTCCAAAAAGATCAAATTTAGCTCACTATATATATATGCTAATCACTGGGAGAAAATGGAACAAAAACTGAAAAATGGGTCATAATGCTGATTAATCATGGCTACTGTAGCCTAATTTGCATAAGAACAGAAATGAAAATAAGAATTATGTAAATCTGTTATCAGGAAATGGTTTGTTCTAAAAAGACAACATAATAAGAATTATTTCTGAAAATGTACCATCGATTGGAATTCCGTTGATATACCACTCTATTACTGGAGTTGGGTCTCCCCCAGCATTGCAGAGAAAAGCAGCATCTTCATCAACTCCCTTGATTTGATCTTTGGGCTCATCAATCCAGTATGGACTAGCTGAAAGCCAGGACAACAAAATACCATGAAATACACTCAAAACCCTCGGTCTTAAGGACATCTAAGAAAGGCAAGTTTAAATGACAAGGATCGATATAGTCGGAATTGCTTTCTTAAACTGTAGAAAAAACACACATTGTATTAAAGCTACTGTTGTTAGTTCTCATGGATATCACTAATCGATCAAAAAAAAATCATCAACAAAAACAAAGAAAAAACAAACAACCTATGTTCTCTATGAGAACATTTACATCACATCTCATTCATAACACACTCAACACTACGCTGATTACATGTGTGCATTTGTACGCTACTTCGTACATAAAACACATTACACCTTCCATGAAGAAGAAAATCATGCAGTACTTCAGCAAAATTCAATGCTTACTAGATAATATTAGTGTACAGAATATAAGTCTTCGTATGGCCACTTTGGACCATGTTTTTTAGCAAAAATCAGACTTCAGATAATTTTATATTTAATAATCTGTAGTAAGTATACAGCTCACCTTGAACTTCAACATTGAATTTGCGGACCATGACTCGAGGTGTGGCACTGTTTTTCCCCATGCAGACATACTGACCCGTGTCCTCAAACTGAAGGTCTTTTATCACCAGTTCTTGCCCATAACTATCGACTGTCATTCGGGTTTTATGAAGATCTCCCCCAGTTCTAGACCAAGATACATCTGGGGTTGGGCTGAAAGATGCAAGGGAATCAATCGATTTACTCAAGGGTAATGACTGCTTTTCTGATAACAGCCATGCCTGCCTTGAAGGGTTAGGACACAGAAAAGCATAAAATCTATCTGAAAGGATAAACATTGTTAGGTCATTATGAACAAAATGTGTTTTTGTGTATCAAGATTTTCAGAAATTTCAAAGACATAATATAGTATAATTGTGCAATATTCTATCAAATTGTCACAGCTCTTCAACTACATCCATTTATCTCATCTCAAATGTTGCCTGCTGTAGAAGTTAAACAAGAGCTCAGGTGTACCCAATATAAATCTGCTTACTTTCCTGAAAAGATGCACTTCAGCCTGACAACATGATGAATTAATCCAAGTGTATCTGAGGGTGAAGCCCACATTACTTCCACAGGGATCATCTTGGACATATCTGCAACAAAAACATGGTGGTCAGTCTGAAGTAATTAAAATTAAATACTTCTGGTAAATAAATCTGAGCAGTGCTTGAAACATTTACAAGAACATGAAATGCTTCTGAATATTAACAAACTTACCCCACATGGATACGTGCTCGTATAAAAATACTACAGTGGAGCCTCGCTATAGCACGCCGTTATGGGGACAACTTCTGGAGTGCGTTATAGGCTACATCGCACTGGAACGAAATGACCTTGGGATCCAGTATATATTCCCACATGATTCTGGCGATGAACTAAGTTTTATCAATGCAACCTGTGTTCTGTCAAAGGCTTGTTAGCTTAAGCATGGACCTGAGGTGATCTACTGAACTCAATGTATGTTAAACCTTTTCTCAAACTGAAATCAATTAATGTGCTTTTATATCTGGTATCCACTTCGTCCATGTCTGCTTGTATCAGAAGTAACTCATGGAATTTAAAATGCCTCCGATTAAAAATGGCAGACTTATCAGACTACTGTCAACCTGATCATGTGACCATGCTATACATGTAACATATACATGTAGCTGCTGAATAAAAAAAAAAAAAAAATGATGTTCACCATTTTAATGTGCATCATGATAAATCAATGTATTAAATGAAGGAAAAAGCGAAAAAGACATTTTGGGTGAGTTCATCTCAGTCCCAACAGGTCAACATGCTGATAAGCCACATCTCGTTCCCCTGTAGTTTCACACCTCAAATTATAGCTTTTCACTAATCTCACTGAAGTTACCAACATTAACATTTTTAGAAGGCGTGCCTGTCACAGCGAACAAAATGTGTTCTCTATTGTCGACGAAGCCACTCTCAAATAGAAGTAATTCTGCAACAACAACAACAGCGCCATGTGTATTTGAAATCAAACTCACTTGCAAGAAAATGTAACCACTATTCATAGAAAAATCCTTTTCTTTTTTCCTTATGCTGATGTGATATTCTAAATCTTTAACCTCAAATACTGAAAACTTTTGGATCGAATGATGTAGTGCTACTTACGTATATTTCCTGGTGAAAATTCTTGTTCGTTTGCTGTTTTAGCTGTTGTCATTCAAAATTTAAGCCTTTTCATATGAAAATACACAACCAATTTTTGGGGGGCAAGATTTAGGTTGTGTTATATCTGATTTTGCGCTATAGCAAGTACTTTATAGCTTGGCTACACTGTAGTATTTTACATTTCAGAAAAAATTCTTCACGTGCACTACCGCATCCACCATAGAAGCGAGGAAAATACCCTCATGCTTTGAGTATTTTTTCTGTATACCTAAATTTCTGCCAATAACAATTATACTTGTCGGCAATGTACAAGTCAAACACTTTTCATGCCTTCATTTTCAAAAGAGTTTTAATGATTCAGCATATAACAACATATGAAAAAATTTCTTGTAACATCTTTTGGAGACCATAAAATTGCACGCATGACTAACTAGTCGTTCAAGTAGAGAAAGTATTTTCTACTGGGTCAATCTATGTCCCAAAACGAGCTCTGAAAAGTTATGAATTCATCATACCAGTGTGCCATTCAGGCTCATGATAAGTTGACTGTCTCATCAAAATATCAGGCCGTATAACTACACAATATTGTGGTTTAACATATAGTACTTGACTTCTCATCTTAAAAGCATTATCACTTAAAATACATTCATCTAAAGCAGCTACTGTATGACATCACAGACATGTTTCACAACAGTTTTTATATGATTTTTCACTAGTTTACAAAGACTGGTATTGGCCAGGCAGACTAAATAAAGTATTTACCTTTACGAATCTATTACAATAAACATTTACTATGTCCAAGATATTTCTTACCTGGTGATTCTTGTGGCATAATAAGCTGATCACCGCCTTGTACCATGGATTTTAAGAAACTGTTCCTCGCCATGCAAATGTATGCCTTTCCATCCATGGCATCTTTCTCCATCACATTTGTAAAGTGCAAATTACCTGGAAATAAAAATTCATGTTTAAAATCCCTAACTGTGGACATGGAAATCTTGCCATTAAGTAAGGAATGACCTAATGATTTCTTAAACAAGCTTTCTAAACAAGTCCACCTTTGTAGAAAAAAGGTTTTGGATCGATTAGTAACGAAAGAATTTGCTTACTCTTTATCTGCACATGTAGGATGCATGTACATGTCTATTCCTATTGTTCTACACAGGGACTTCATGAAGATATCTGGTCTTATACTACTTTATAACTGAATGAGGTGGGAAGTGTTTGAAACAGTCGCAAAGAGCATAAATTAAACCCCAGTATTTTGTCTTTCAAAACAGACCTGGACAACACATCCACCAGCTAAACATGTACTATATTTCAGCTAAAGTTTAGTATTCTTCAAGTGACACATTTTGACTGATTATAATTGATTCACTACTGAAACTAGGATTAAAGTTTGATTTATTTCATATCAAGAAAACGTAAATGTCAGCAACAACTTGAAAGCCTGTATGAGCTTCTGACAATTCATTTTTACATACCAAACTTTAGATGCAATACGGAAGATTACAGGATACCCTTGTGAAAAATTTATGAATATAATTACTGCAACATTCCTGTTCCTTAAATTATGACAGCTTTTGACATCCCTGAATTTTATTCTAACAGTATTGTTTTACACATACATATTCTATGACTTTTACTGATCACATCTGCCCTTTCAGTGCTGAGAATTATATGGATGTATGTTTTGATATTATTTGTTATTGGCTGATGTTCATGGTAATGATAGACACATGTGAACAAGATAGATCCACAAACCGTCTAAGTCCTTGGTGATACGATCATCATAACTGATGAATTCTAAACTAGTGCTGTCATCCTGGCTCCCCGCCTCTGTGGTTGCCCAGAGAACTATACCAACAGGAATACTCTTGGGTGGATGACAGCGCAGAGTTAGTGGGTACCCAATCACTGGCCTATGCACGGTGGGCTGAGCGGCTGATGGGAATGTATCTTGTACAGATTTGGTCAAAAATGCTTTGATTGAGACAGAAGTGCTGCCATGACTGTTGTAAGCGAAGCACTGATAGTAGCCTTCGTCCGCATCTGTGGGCCTGTGGATGACGAGAGTGCCAAGACCTTTCACACGATCAATGTAGTTATACTGTGTCACGTCGAACTCTTCTCCGTCCTTCTCCCATCTGTATCTGTGGACAAAATACAAAATTAACTCACATCAGAACTAGTGCTAAGGTCCAGGCACTCTTTTCTTACTAAGGCATTATTCAAGTTCATTCAAATTATAAAACACTGCATTAGAAGAATAGTCCATTTTTGCCATATTTCTCAGGTTCCTGAAAGTACATCATCTGAATATGTAAAGTCTGAAAAGTTTCATCTGATTTATCGAATTGGTTGCCACTGAGGTTAAAACCTGGTTTTCTA
The DNA here is from genome assembly GCF_032854445.1 of Liolophura sinensis. Classification (NCBI taxonomy): domain Eukaryota; kingdom Metazoa; phylum Mollusca; class Polyplacophora; order Chitonida; family Chitonidae; genus Liolophura; species Liolophura sinensis. The sequence continues at coordinate 45,365,469 of NC_088301.1, read as the reverse complement.
CTACATTTACCACTATAAAGAAATTCTTCTAATGTTTACTCATAGCATTACAGGACATCCCAACATGTATACCAACAATAAACACATGGACACTTTGAAGGCCAAATATAAATTTGTGATAAAAAAAAAAGGCCGACAAATTATAGTGAAACATCCAATAAAAGTGGGCAGGTCTTTCAGCAGCCTGTGATTGGTTGTTTGTTTCCTTCCATTAAAATAATGGCCAGCGTTGTACAAGTGAAATCTTCTTGAGTACTGTATAGAACACTTATAAATATATAAATATAAATGAAATAAATAAATAAACAAACGTGACTATTCCGCTCAGCTTTGATGAACTTACTCTGGCTTGGGTGTCCCTTCTGCTATACAGGGAAGTTCTACCTTCTCATCATCACCTGCTTCCTCTTCCTTAAAGTAAACGACTGGTTGAGGTTGTGTGGTGATGCTAGGGGGATGAGTAATTGAAGCTGGGGACAGAATAAGATGCACATGTACAATTTTATACACTATATTAGGTCAAACACAAAATAAAAGAATCAACGATGCACGTTAGACATTATATCATAATAAAGATTGCAAGAATTTGTGATACAAACTGAGATGTGGTGGGGAATAGACGCACATGCTATAATAATAATGGCAACAATCATCCATCAACACCTAATCTAAATTAGGTTATTCATGCATCTGCATGTAGAGATACCAAGAGATATTAAGATAAAGACTTCAAATGCATACTACATAGTGGGGCTCACAGAACAGTTTTCCATTGATAATCCTTCATGCACCCAATTCTCATTTTTAGGGAGACTGAAAGTTTTTAACAAGCCCACAAAAACAGTGTTTCCATTGTACATTTAAAAAATACACCTCTCCCTCATTAAAATGTTGTTGTAAGGACTGTGTATATGTGTGAGTCTGGATCTTAATGGTTATCAGTATAATGTCATGGCTTTCACTGAAAAAAGTTAACAAAACCCCTGAATGCAAAGAAGATGCAACATTTTAAACTAACCTCTTCATTAAACTTTTGAAATTAAATGCATGTTGAACATATGTATAGATATGTGAATAATAATCTATGTACAGGAAGTTAATTTTGACCATTTCTGAATTTAAGAAATAATTTTGAGCACTCAAGCACAAGTCAAATACTGTATTCCTGCTTGCTTTTGGATCCAACATGAGGATGTCATAAATTTACTGACTTGTACACAATTACCACAGATGAATCAAGCAACAGAGCCTCGACAGACATACGTGTAAGCCAAGTGGAAAACGCCTGGTGAACAATTTTCCCAATGGCCGAAAACCCCGTCATCTTGTATTTAATTTTAAGTCACAAAACATCCAGACTTGCCCTTTTCAAACATATCCAAACAATCCAGCCTTCAAAAGTATTATCCAATGTTTCCCAAACCAAGTAAGTTTACGCACTGAAGCATCTACCACAATACCTACATGTATACTACATGGAACACAATTTGATTACATGTAACAGGAATTTTTCAGCATTGCACACGTGTGGCTTAAACCAATTTATTTACGGTGTAACAGAATGCAAACTAATATGATTTGTTTCCTTGAAACAAGATGAAAAATACTTGCCTTATTTGTACTTTAGTTTCTGTCCTTTCTGTACAATTTTTTAATCTGGTTTTTATACTCTTCTCCGACATTGAAAAAAACATTCACTCCACACATAAAACAATTTGAATTGGTGTAGCTTCACTAATTAAAATCTAAAGTGTCTATATTGAGGTAAAAAGTAAGACATTTTCTAAAACAAGCTGGCCATTAATCACCGTATACTACATGTAGTAATACATTCAGTCTGTCCACCATACATGTATAAAACTTACCTGCTAAAACTGTGGAGATGGAGCCTAGAATTAAGGGCACTATAGTGACCATGCTTCCGGGCAACATGATGGGGTCAAAGACTACTAGACTCAATCATCTGCCTGCACTAAAGGACACAGTCTGTCTAACCTGAAGCAACAAGAAAAACAGTGCACTGTAGTGTTGGGAGGGAGATGGGCAATGAAACTTATGATTCACCAATGGTTATTTAATATACAAATGATCCCTACGACCATTGATATTATTAAAGGATTTTCCCTTAAATAACATAAAGGTACCATCATATTACTTAGCTACTCAACAAGTAATGTTGATTACATTGTACACATGCATGTTTGTATGCATCGATAGAGTGTGACAGACTGATGAACAAATGTGGTACATGTAAAATGTGTAAGCCAGCCTTCTCATTTACTTTATAAGAGGAGGATACATCTAGGAGAAAACTTGCATGCAAGCAAATGTGGCCACTAACTTCATGTATGAAAATGGGGTTCTGTATTTTCACAACCTGTTGAACCTTTGAATGTGAATAGTTCTGTCAGCACCATTTGATTCTCACTGTTATCATAACACCCTGAGGAATACAATGAAACCCGAAAACAACATGAAACCTATCCTTCTAAATGAAAACAATGACTTGTTATTTTAGCAAAAAATAGACACACTGGTAGAGGTACAAGGGATCTATGCCAAGGTCACAAATGTGAAGTAAAAGGGAAAATAAATTTAATTCATGTCCTTACACTGAAGTAATAACTGAAACTACAGTAAACATTTGCTAAAATGATGTAGATCAAGTTACCATACTACAAAGCTGCCTTCACATGGTGATCACAAATTTGTCAAATTTGGGTGATTCAACAAAAATAGGACAAACGCTATTTAAAACAGCATGCTTCTTTCCCTTGGAGCAATGTCGAATTCTAGAAACTGTATCGCATGAAATCACACGTCATGTTTTCGTACAAACTAATCAATCAGGTAAACTGCATCTCATACATGGGGCTTTAACAAGGAATATACCTGTATACAAATAGATAAACCCACATGTACTGTTCCACTGTAAACAAGTTCTACTGTTAACATTAATGATAAAAACATAGTTCAATGCCAGATAATGGATGGTGTACAGCAAATTTGTATGTATGTATGATAAGCAATTGCAACCATATGAAAATTAAAAAGTGTAAAAATTGCAAACAGTATTTAAATGATCATGGAGTAGAACTGTATACACACTACCGTAATTCCATATCCACTTGAATCAAAACAGTAGTCATCAGTATGTTTTGTTTAGGAGCATGGTGAGTCTGCATATATCACCATCAATTTAGCTTAACATCACAACGTAAATTGAAAATTCTGCGTACTCTGCATACCAGAAACAGCCACAAACGCCAGGCAGCTGTTGACCAAGGTTTACAGACACAGTATGGACTAGCATACCCAACAAAGGTTCATGTTTAATGTACATCAACAAAAGGAGTGATTACCCATGGGAACAGCCAGCACCAGAATTATACAACATCCACTAGATGCACAAACTGGAATCCGCAAATCTACATAGCCTAACATAATTCATTTCACATGTGCAGGAATTCCCAAGATACAAAGAGGCATCACCTGTTCCCATGGATACCATGCTACAGTGTATTTCTTCAACCAACTGCATGGACACAAACTGCAATGGATACATGTATGAGCATACAAGCTACATGTACATTTGTACATGCATAAAACTGCACCAACCCTGTGAATAATATACTGGTGCTATCTAAAGCTAACATCTACACATATCATGTGTTTAACTACTTAAATGCTGCAAATGCTTGGAATTTCAGTAGAATTCTAGTAGAATCCTTTAGTATACATTTAATTATCATTTTTTATACAATTAGTAAAGAAAAATGAACGCTGAATAAAAGACTATGTACATGTAAATTTATCCTTCTCGTATAAATGCATACATGTAATTTTAAGTTAATACACCATTCATTTGTACATGTACATCATGGGTTGATTTATGTAATACATGGAGTTTGGGCACTCTTTCCAATCACAAAGCTGTCAGTTTCATCATTTACACGAGTACATATTTAGTTATGTATTTCAGTGGTGATAATCAGGAATTTTCCTATTATAGCACTGCGGCCAGCATTATGGTGGGATGAAATCAGGTGTGACCAGGGAAGGGCATGACAATGCATAGGTTGTGGCAGATCTATCCATGTATATTGTACGACTACAGAGGAAGCCAGCATGAGCTAGACTCAAACTCAACGCTATGCTAGCCACTTGGCCACACACACACACATATATATAGATATATAAAGATGTATATACAAATAACAATACAAAATTTTGCTATTTGGGATTCAAACCTCTGACCTCAACACTGTTTGGACAGGTTAAAGTATGCCCTGGATCAGATGTACACCATCAATGATATATCCACAACTAAGTGCACATGTACATGTGTGTATGAGAAACTTATACAAGAAACAAAATTGATGCTTATTGTCTGAGAATGAAGATGAGATTTCAAGGTCCAAAGTCTGCAGGTTTGTGAATGGTCACAATAAAATGTATGTGCCACACCTATGAAAAAAATAGCCTACTCCACACAAGATAATAGCACTGACACTGTATTCCTCTAACTTAACTGAACAGAAAGCCTAAAACTTAACACTCTCATACTCAACTACGTATCAATTTATATGGTAATGTTTTTATTCACGACATTATTTAAATGTAATCAAAGCAAATTTAACACATTTATCACATGACACTGGCTGCTACTACCACATGTACATGTTTGTTGTCAATGCTCTCAATGAATAATTCAGACACATTCCAAGATAACAGCAAATCAGAGAGTAAAACATTTCCCAGAATGCCACATCCAAAAAGTGTTAATCTGTTTACCTGTATGTTTGACTATGAGTCATAGTATGGTACATGTACCTTGGCAGCAATTACAGTACTTCACTCATGCAGGCTAACAGGACACATGGTGTAACATGTGTGCACAACTCTCAGTTCTTACAGCTTTAACACCTGATCATCATTCAACATCAGTCAATCTGTTGATGCGACATAACGGCAATTCCAGGCCGCCTGTTTATACAACCTCAATCACTCTGATATTGGGTTGCCCTGGATACAGGTCTCACAGGAGCCTGCTGCAGCAGTCGTGATGCTAGATCAGTAATACAGGGATCAATGGTGCGGTACTAAAACCAGACCACTGCCGTCACTGCCACAGACACAGGCCTGTTCAGCCTTTGAGAAATATTGATTGGTTTTTTTTTTTTTATTGGGATGCTGGCTGCTTCAGCCTCTAACACTGGCAAACTAACTTAGGCCTACAGGACATCCAGCACATTCGCAATACAGTACATGATGTCCTCTGGTTATGCTACATAGCCAGGTCTGCTTGAGTTAAACAGTCCCACTGTCCCAGTTGGCATCCACTGTTCACTCATTCAAGTACAAGTTGTTACACATTATTGGTCTGTTGCTTATCGCAGGTTAAGAGGCCCACGTGGGCTACTTTGTGTATTACATGTAGCAATAGTGTTACTTGTATATCCACGACCATGTGTTTATCTATGAAAGGTGACATTATAATTAAATGGCCCATGTTACAGGTGAAATGATGACCTAGAAAGCATTGCCTGCTTCTGAACACGTAACAAACTATATAAAGCCCAGCTCAACAATATTTGTTGTTGAAAAATGGATTTCCTGATCCTGGAATCAACGAAAAATCTTTCCTGTCTCCCAAGATTCAGTTTGTTTGATTTAAAGCAGCAGAAAATGCTGAAACTAATGATCTGAGCTCAAATTTCGCATCTGATTGTTATCTACATCGACATTATCGATGAAAATGTCATTTAAGTACAGATAAAATGGCCGGCTGCTTGAAAATATCACTTGACCATGTTTCGGCACTTGGGTGTTTAAATAAAGAAAAAACATGTAACACATAACAGATATTCTGGTCCATACATGTTTGATCCAACACATCCACAAGACTACGGATTTTGTTAGTGCTGAGCAAAACAGTGTCTTACAAAACATCATTCCAATCAGTTTGTGAACTAAATGCAAATGGTTGATTATCTCTTATTGCCCACCCATATTGTAAAGAGCTAAAGTATATAATGCTGTTTCAATTTTTATATATATATTGCAAATCTAACTGTATCTTAATATTTGGCTATCATCATTCATACAATGCATGTACATGTATTTCATTACTTTCCACAAGCATGAAATAAATAAGTGTGTAATGATACAATTATTGATTGTCTGATGTGTGATAATGTAACACATGTAATGTGCTAAACATTCATGCAATCCATATTTAGTTCGATGAAGACTTTCTTGGTTGTTGGTAAATTGATGTACACATTCTTATACTTGGGCTATATATAAAAACACCATAGAATGAATAAAAGAAAGTCAATATCCAAGTTAAGAGAGCAATCCAAAGTAGTATGCCTGACAAGAGTAGTGTGAAATGTACCATATCAATTTGTGTCTGATATTTTTAATTCTGTTGATTTCAACAAATTTGGTTTTAATTTTGACAATATTTAATGAATGTACATGTACATGTATATCATTGGATGCCTCATGCATGTCTGCTGTAGCGCGTCAAATATCTAATCAAAAAGCCATGAATGGCCTTTTGACTGGAATTGAGCTTCTATTGGTTGCATTTGCTCCACTGAACATAAGTCCACACTCCCCACCCTCCCTCGGACCACCCAGCTCGCTCAGCCATGATGCCAGGCCAGCTTCCCCTCTGTCTTCTCTGTGATAACATAATTGTCCACAGTACTAACAGTATGGTGAGTCAGATCTGGCAGAGTGTGAATCATATAGCTGTACCAAGGCATGGGAGTGTTGATTACTGGGATTGGCAGGTCTCTTCTCACTACTCTCTCATTGGGCCTAGTCTAGAACATCTGGTCAATATAAGGGTAAGGTCAACAGGCGTACCCTGTGTAATAATGGAGTAATGCCATCAACTCTTTATTACTGTCAACACCCTGAAGGACATCAGGCATAACAACACATGGCAATAATC
>NC_088301.1:45312392-45358302 GCF_032854445.1 Liolophura sinensis | reverse complement strand
TTACTGTCAACACCCTGAAGGACATCAGGCATAAACATGCAATAATCATAAGATCATCAGTTCAGTTGTTGAAATATTGTGCCATATATATATATTTTTGGTTACAAATCACATGCACTTGTGATAATAATTTATTACCTCACAAGAAATTTTTTTTTTTTTTACAGTACTCTTAATAGTACAAATGTTAGATGATAAAATGCAAAGCCCTGAAAAACAGAAGACAAACTAGTGATACGTGTATATATATGTTAAAATCTTCAGTGTTCATAAAATATTTAAAATATAGTAGAAAGACATTTTATCAATTTTATGTTATTATAATCTGTTTGCAACATGCACATTAAGCAGCAATGGAGAAGGTTTTGACATGTACCAAATATAAACCCTCTGTGCACTGAACAAGACATCAAAAGTGCAGTACTTCACTTAATATTAATAATGATTATGACATCAGATGGATCAGTCAGATTATAACAGACCTTTATCAAATGTTTTAATTAAGACCGTACATGTAGCTTGGCACACAATGATAAACGTAAATGTAAATGCAATTTTGTCCAATGGATGGAGCAACAGTAGCACAGTTCACTCCCTTGGGCAGGTGTTGAACGGGCCCTTATCAGGAAAACGGCAGTTATACAGTGAGAAACAGAGTCTCTCAGAAATCTATTAATTCATCTACAGCTACTCAAAACAAAGCTTGACGCAACTCAGTCCTTTTTCTTTGTCTTTCAGCTATAGGGGATCGATAGAATTGCTCATGGCTATAACAAAGGCCTATATTAGGTGCAAGGCAGACGTTGTACATATTGTATAAGTTACACAAAGGCAAGAGAGCATGGGTGAACCTTACGCCAGACAATCTGCTTTGGCACAATGTAGAATACACTCAAGTTCACACTGACTTAACACCCAAATTAGGAAAGTTACAAAGTTTCATTAATTTGTGGTAAGATGATGTCCTAAATAAAAAATGAAAATTTCAGCATCAAACATAATCTGAATAAGCTGAAAAAAAACAAACCAAAACAGAATGATTTCAATTTCAAGCACTACATGTCCCCAACTGGTTTGAGCCATCAAAATAATGACTATGCATGTATGTCAAAGTGAACAAAAGGCTACAATGTTAAAATAGTCAAAAAAGGTCCCAAATTTGTACCATGTTTCAATTCGATATGATGGACTGTTTTAGAATGCAGAAAACTTATCCGTCACAGACTGACAGATAAGGAGTGATGCTATATATGCACCTCTGGTACAAGCAGCGGATCAACTGATGATAACTTGCACATGTATCAACTGCCATGCTACCCTGTGGAGTTCACCATGTGGTATGTACATCGCACATATAAACTAAGACATAAAATTTGAGTCTCCTATCAGGCCAGAATATTTATTTATTTGATTGGTGTTTTATGCCATATTTCACTTCAGGAATAGGGGTGGCATTACCATCTGAAGAAACCAGCATGAGCTGAACTTGAACTCACAGCCACTGCATAGCTGAGAGGCTCCTGGGGCATTGTGCCGTGTTGGCACGCTAAACACCTTGGCAAAGAGAACCCTTCAAGCAGAATGTCTAAATACAGAGAAAACACTACTGATTTCAGCGCACACTTTAACAATCCAGGAGCCATGATGGATGTATAGAGCTTCTACCAGAAACAATGCTTTCAAACCCTGCTTACAGACAGGTAATGCCTACTGTCAGCTGACGAATTAAAAAGCTTGAACAGCAAATGACTACTTTGAGAGTTTTATACTGGAAGACAATGATTCAGCTCTGTTTGATGAGGAACAACCCTCAAACAATAAGAAGCACATAGCTACCTAAAAAACACACAAAGCAGAAACTGCAAATTCATCACTTGTACATTCAGATTTCTATTCAACTATGACACCTGAACAACAAAATGAGAGTAAGAATAAATGCACACATGTATACATATATAGTGTATGTGTACCTGCACATTGTAACAGTATTATCGTTAATAGATTACACTTTCTGAATAATCCCTATTAACGATAATACTGTGTTACTTAATCCACTCTCTAAATGACATCTGTACCTATCTGATATATTCACCTAAGGGAGTGACAACCTTTGTGATCATCACAGGGGTAATGCATGTTCGCTGTGAAGTCTAGCGGTCAACTACCTTCTATTTTTGTGAAAGGCCTGGTTGGTCGAGTGGTCTAGAGGGTTGACATGTATTGCTCGCGATTTGGTGCCCGACTTTGAGGCCGCTGGTTTGAAACTGCAGTGGTCTCAGCCAAATTTCAGCACTAGAATCTGTGCTATATTCAGAAAGTGTAATCCCTATTAACGATAATACTGTTACTTAATCCACTTTCTAAAATGACATCTGTACCTATGCACATTGTACATGTACTTACATGTAGTCAGAGAAACTAAACGGGGCATGTATCATTTATGTATCCAGGTATATGATTAAAGGATTTCTTAGATGCTAGTACTAGCAGTAATAGTACCTGTGAAGGTATACTTGCATTCATGTGCATGTATGTCTCTTACTTCAAAAACTGTATTTTGATATGAGAGACTAAGAGTTTTTCCAATTATATCAATAATCCATTATGTGAATAAAGGTTCAATGCATAAATTTAGTTACGAAATAAGCTACATGTATGGATTTAAGCCATTTAGCATTCTGACCTTTTGTCCTTGCTATCTGACCTTTGATGCTACCATATGGTGCATTAAAGTATGGGTAACAGGTATATCAAATCTAGTAGTTCACCACTCACTTGCTCGGAGCAGGTTTTTTTAATTCTAGATCTTTTTCTCTCATGTTTCCCACGCCACAGACAATCTGGTTGTTGTGTAGTAGACAGTCTGGCAGCATACCAACTTCAGACTGACTGGCAACTTATCTAGTGTTTCTCCTGTGTATCAGGACACTGGGAATGGAGAACAGGCCCACTGTTAGTACTGTAGCCAAAAAGAAACAGATTTAGATTCCAGTCAATGAAAAACTTAGATTAGACAACTTAAATTCACACTTACCAACAAGCACTTAAGTTACTGGTCGAATCAAGGCTGATAAATATATTCACTGAAGAGCACTTAGATTATTAGAATTTAAAAGCTAAAGAAGTTCAAAAGCATTTGTAAGCTCTGGGTCATTTTCAATGAACTGACATTTTGCACGTGTTTTTCCTGCAGATTACGTTACACTGCAATGTGTCTTCCAGGAGAACTGCTCTATCCTACAATATAAACATTCTGGCTTACACAAGACAAAAACACCTGGCGACAAAGAACGCTTTTTGGGAAGAATCTGCTGTTACCATGGAAACTAAAACAACACTGTACCTAGCGCAGAAGCAGTCCAAGTATGTGAAATGAACACCATTAGATTCCTCCCTAGCAAGCATCACATACACTGTAGATCTACAGAGATATGAAAACATAATCTGAAGACCAATCCTATTAGATGAGACAACCACAACCAAGTCTGCAACAGATACACGTAAAACCATATCTGCAACTGTCAAGCATACCATCGTCTGAATATAATAATATAATATTTATTTCTTACAATATAGAGGACTAGTGGAAAAAGAATATCAGAATAAATTATATTGCACATTTCAGTGGAATTTATGCACATTTTTTATTTGACTCTGCAGACAAAACAACATTAGTTGGGTTAGCCAGTTTCAGGGCTTATAAGGGGCTTACAAAAAATATAATTTCACCAGTTTACACAGAATAATGACATCAAAATATGCTTGAATAAACGCCTTGCAAACATGTGAAAACATTGAAGAATTACACCAGGTTCTAAATAGTTCTTTCCAGTGGAATTTTGCCCTTAATCCTAAACTTTGAACAAATCAGGTCTGCAAAGAAGTTCGAAGCAAGTTATTCTAGGCAGTAAAGCACAAAAGCCATGTGAAGATTACTGGAGTGGGGTGTTCTTTTCCAATCTGTACACTGTACTATCTGTCTAATACTGTATTATACTAGGCTGTTGCACAGTAAATCAGCTGTCCTTCACATATCGGTGAGCCTCTAGCAGCTACATGCAGTCTGGAAAAGGTCAAGATTTACATTTAAGCTGATTAAGCTTCTTTGATCTGCGAAGTCCTGATAGGTAGATCCAGCTTTCTGATGAAGACACAGATTTTGTTCTGAAGTATTGGAACCCAAGGTATGTCCTTAGGCAACTGCAAAAGGTCTCACTGAGGTTGGAAGCTACTTCATGAACGCCTGGCAGAGATACATATACACAAAGCTTACAATGCAAGGTAGGTGGCTGAAATAACAAAGATGCCAGTATCGAATTCAGCAGCAATCATTATGGTCCAGTAGATCTGAGACATGCACATCATCATCAAAGACATCTGCACCAGGAGAGCAACTAGAAATATATGTAAAGTAACTGACAACTTTATAGTACACTCCAGGCAAATGATCTTTTATCTCAAGAGCACAGACAACTGCCAAGTTGGAACTGTTTCTATACAGCCCTTAAGAATCTGGAACCCAGTCGTTTGAGGTCAAGTCTGTGATTATTCAAGCAATGAACAGCCCAAATGTGAAGGGACTAGCACACCAGAAAATCCCTTTACTTTGCATTGTATGGTTCTGTTTGGATATGCTGGTTATCTATAGTTGACATGACCAGGGGCCTTGGGCCAATCTCTTCAACCATACAGGCCAAACTAATGTAGAAAATGTGAATAATCAATAATAATTAATAATGTATGATGAACAGTTGGCTCAGACATTTCAAGCTTCCACATCCTTGTGATGCTTTTATCAAGGGGGTTTCTGAAAATGTTTTTAAAGGTCAAACTCATGATTCTTTAATCCATTATGTATTTTAGCCTTTAACTGGGGAGCTGTCCATGAGAAAATCAAATATCAGTGAAATAAAATCAAATTGTTGATTACTATTTATTGATTAATTAACATGGAAAACCCTATATTTCCAAATACATTAAATTACCACTCATAATATCATGCATATTATAGCATACGAATTCATGGATAAAAATAGTGAATACTAGTAATAGCATATAATCATGAGACACATGTACATACATCATTACAACAGAAGCCAAAACGACTATGGCAAATTTCTGAACCACAAATCTACATTTAACTGATGGAATCTGGCAGAATGATAAAGCAAGAGACTTATTACCTGCTGATTTAGTCACTAATGAGTCACCTGCAAGTGCGGTTAACATCTGATTCATTCCTCCAATAATAGTATACACATGTATATGCTGGCTCTTCACTTTAGTAAGTACATCCAGGTAATTTACATGTACATGCATCTGATTGGAATTATAACACCATCCTCTAGAAAACAAGTCAATGTGATATATAATCAACCATAAACAAAGTAAAAATTTACATGATCGATATATGTAGCTTATCTAGTCACATAAAGAGTAAATTGAAGTGATTATGCAATGAAACCATTTCCATAAAATTCAGAACACATTTCTTTTTTGTCTTACATGTACATCTACTCTAACCTTAACTAAAAACTTCTAGATGTATAATTAAAGATGATGGTTATCAAAACATACAAACACATGTATACTATAGTACAGAACATCTGTACACCCAGCTCTTTGGGTGAATCACATGCTAGTCCCTCAGGTATCCTCACATGCGTATTCTCAGTAAACCATTTACCACTACGATGTCAACTTCCTCAGACTACACACAAGCAGAATTCACAAGCTGTGCACAAAATCGCCCGTAAATGTAGTTTGACTTGAAAATCCATTATGAGAAAATTATGGCTCCACATGAAGCCAGATGACTGGCTAAGCAGCTTCATGTGCAGTAGCTGGCTGACACTCCCAATGGAAGGGACCACATGACTGAATGTATGGAGTATGGTTAATATCAGTCCAGGCAAGAGAAATAGAATGTGGGTCTATTCAGTGCTCCTTGCAGGCCTACATAATACATGTATGTTTATCATACTTTTTTTTTTCTTTTTTCTTTGGTCTATTACATAATCTGCTCTATTTCTGGAAATGGTTAATATACTTCTTCCCCACAAATCACAGTGTAATAAACGTAGCTGGTCTCTTCATATCCTCTCTATTTTTAACAGGATGCGCTTTGATTTATTTATTTATTTGGTGTTTTATGCCATGCTCAAGAATATTCACTTATAAATATGACTGTGACCATCCCACTGCCTTCTGCAGGTTGTTGGCAGACCAGATGCGCTTTGATAGAGTACATGTATTTAGCCAGTACAACTTTTCTATCTATTCATTTGAGGGTATTCTCTGAAAATAACTTGAAAAATCAAGTACTCCTTAAATGTATAATTAAGCATATCACATCACATGCTTAAAGGACATTCAAAAGAAAGTAAGTTTGACATAAAAAGAAAAAAGGAATTCCACCAAAGCTCAACAAGTAGTGCCCTTCTTCAAGAGGTTGCTTGGGTTACCCAACAAACATTTTTAATTATGGCCTTGCAGTACCTCAAATAATGCAATCACAATATCCAGAGATAATCCAAAACTAAGTACATAGACAAAACAATTATGCAAGAGCACAAATCAAAATTTCAGAACACTCTAAAGGAACATCATATATTACCATAACATAACAATACTCTCTCTAAAGAGCAATATTTTACCTTTCTACTGTGAAACAAATCAGCATTATCTATGAGCAAACAAGTCTTGAAAAATGTCATGGGCTTAAATCAACCTGTTTTAAGACAAGTAACATTTACAATGTCATCAATAACCTTCCCATTATTGCATCGACCTCGCTCGCCAAATAAACGCAAAAAAGATCCAATTTGTGGGGGTCGTTTGAACAGACAGAGCGAAGGGCCACTAGCCAGAACTGGACCACCATAGTAACTATATTGATTTTGCTCTCAAAGCTTCCCCCATTCCATTACAGCCACATTGCACCACTGTGGCTGGCAGCCAGCCTGGCACACATGTTGTACAGGTACATACAGCCTGCTGGACAGTGGAGGCTGTAATATTCTCTATGGTACATCTAAGTACTGTAATAACACCCAGAACTGTACTAGCCACATGAATACTCTATCATTAGATACTGGCATACATGAACAAGAACGTATAATCTACAGACCAGACTATCACTTGGTATGCAATATGAAGAATTGTACCATAATGTCAGATAAATCTGTATGTGCATTCACCCTTGAAAACGTGATGTCTAATACATTCAATGAATTTCAACTCGAGGCTGAAACATCATACACACATATTTGATCCTGAAGTCAGCCTTACACACAGCTGTATTATTTATGCAAATCTTTGTACATGCAGTCTGGCATGCGTTTTTAAAGGGAATGAAAAAGTCCCAAAAACACGGGCACTAGGCTATTAGACCTCTAACTATCATTGTCCAAGACATTGTCCAAATAAACACTGTAATAAGAAACAGAGTAGGCAGTGAAGAGATGTACTTGTGTGTGCAAATGTAACCCTAGTTTATCCCGACTAACCATTGGTCAGCAAGACAGAGGGTATTGTACTACACACATGATACTATATGAACAGTCATGTCCCAAACAATGTACAATATCTTGCGCTATTGACACAAGTCAAACACATCCTGCTGACCCTGACAAACAGCCCTACAGCTATTTCTACACATCTTCCATACAAGAACAGACACCAACTTAAGTCCTAAGGGTATTTTTTAGATTGGTTGCTTCTGTTTACATACAGTAGTACATGTACATCATGCTTAGATTTTGCTTCAGTGTAGCACATTTCTCCTCGGCAAATAATTCTTACCACAGTCCTCATACAGAACAATGCCAACAATGTCTGAGCCAAGAAAAAATACTTTTCCTGGATAGCAAGCCTAGAGTGAAAGGACAAATCTGGGCTACTTCAGAGCTTTGGTGAGCTAATGTGAAGATACGTATATTGTACTAGCTCTAGCCTTCTTCTTCCTTTAGACTACTGTAAATTATTGAACATAATATGTGTAAATTCATTTATCATGTAATGAAGCACAATGCTAAGATACATACATGTACACTGGCTGTTACATTTTCAATTTCCACAATTTATTTAAAGTCATTTGACAAGAAGAAAAATTTTAATCACCATGTATGAAAATCAACATCTGATGTTGACAGTTTTAAACCATTTGCATGATTTGAAGCAAACTCTAGAGTTTTATCCAGTGGAACAGATCATAACAAATTATGACACCACTTTGCAGTGGCTGTACACAAATCATGTACATTGTACATCTGTACTAATCATGATCACAACTGGAAAAACAGTGGGCAGACATGGGTGGCAGTACAATGGACTTGTCCCTGAGGTAAGGTCAATTCCCACAGCTTTGCACTGGACTAGCATACAGGATTTTGTCATTACATTAGTCAAATTCCCAGTGTAACTGAATGGAAAACCAATTATGAAAGTAGCCAGCAGATCTGTCATAATCCATAAAGCTATATTGTTTTTCTGTTTGACTGGTCTGTCTGGGTCATCATATGGCTATCCCTAGCCGCCTCTGTTAACCCTATTACCCCAATATCCAATTTGAATCTCTACCTCATATCAGTTCAACCCACACCCCACCCCAGCTTGACCAGAAATGACCTCTACAGTAACGCCTGTACCCTGAGGATCTTCTTCAGATTGGAGGTGACCCACTGAGCTTATCCCACCTCAAGTGTCCTCTCCTACATTTACCATGGTAGACAAGTCCCTTTGCAATGTTATGACAACAATGTATTGTAGCGGAATTTAAGGAAGTAGGATTTAAGAAATAAATTTAACGCAGGGAAGTTTCATATATTCATTTCTTAATGAATTTTCAAGGAAGTTTTGTTAAGATCGTTATCTGAGGCCATACTAATTAATTTACAAAGTCAATATTTTGACAATATTGCGTTCATTTATTCTCGTAGGAAGTTTTAAACTTACGTTTATCTGTTTCATGGACGAGTGATGTTGTTGTTGTTGTAGTATCGGCATTCCTACATATTTGGGATAATTATAAGTATTTTTCAGCAATGTAATGATGATAATGTAGAAGTTACGAAATTCTATGCCATTGCCTTATCTGGAAAGTATTTACCTTCTATTTTCGTTCTTGTTTCACACATAAAATATGATATGCATTGTGCTCAGTTCAACCTCGAAAGCAGAAGTTTGTGTTGCCGCCATTTTTGTACATTTATGGTCATTAGGGTGTCTGTAGAACCCGCACTTACAGGCTTTTAGAAAGCGGGCCAGGATTTTCCCACCACAGTTTAAAAAGGAATTTATCATTTAATACCCTTGTGTGGAAATTGCTTATACTTTTTGAGTAATATGGATAAAAATATGGACTTTTCAGACACTGACATTTACATTTTGGCTTCAAAACAAAGCCATTATTTTGGAGTTCTTGGTGGCGATCGCGATGACGTCATCGTGTCATCTGTGTTTACAAACTGTCAAAAATGTCTCTTGTGACCAATCAGAGTCTCCTGATTCGGTTCATGGCTCTTCCCACACCATGTGGAAATGTATAAATAGGCGGATTTTTCAGCGTCTGCAGATGGCCTTGGAATTTGCCGAGAGTAGTCACCAAATTGCTGATAAGTATTCGCAGTAAGTAGCTATTTTATTAAGAGTGGGAAAATTCTTGTACCGTGAATTGGGAAATAGTCCCAGTATCAAGAAAAGTGATTTGTGATCCAGTTTGAGAATTCAGAGACAGTTGACACTTGGTGGGAATTAGTCCCAGGAAGCCGGGAACACAGTGTAAAAAATCTGGGAATCTTCCCAGTCCCAGAATTCTGGAACTCAGTCTCACGATACCTGAGAATCCAGCTCCAGGCTCAAACAAATGGAACTTGTCTGAGATATCAAAAGTGGACCACAGAGACTATATATCAGAGTAAATCAACTGAACTTTGATACCATAATTTGAAGCAGGAGTCTCATGAGACTTTTCCCAGTCCCAAAATTCTGGGACCCTCCAGTCTCACGAAATCTGGGAATCCAGCTCCAGTGCCATGCAAGTAGAAATTATCTGAGATATCAAAAGTGGACCACAGTGGACTATATACCAGAATAAATCAACTGAACTTTGGCATCATAATTTGAGACAAGAGTCTTGTGAGACTGTCTCATATGACACTCATCTGGGACTGTCTCATATGAAACTTAACTGAGATTCTGTCCCATATGACACTTAACTGTTTGGTACTTGTGTCAACTGCTGGTTCCTCCCTCGTCATAATAAATATTCATCATCTGATTCACTGAAAATCTGTTGTTGGAGAACTTTCATTTCGTACAGGAATTTCAAATCTCATGCGCAAGTCATACTGGATAATAGCCCGAGTTCAGGGAATGTTATGAAATCGGATTCAAACAGTAGCGGCGTCTCCGAGTTCAGGGGAAAGAATCCTGATTGGTTTGTTCATTTAACAAGCTTCGTTCGGCACGTTAAATATCAAACAGGATTAAAGTGATTGAATTGTGTCGCACTCATAGGTACCTGCATGCTTGAGAAGACATCATAAGAAACAAAAGCACATAAGACAAATACCAACAACATCTGAACCGCTAC
The DNA here is from genome assembly GCF_032854445.1 of Liolophura sinensis. Taxonomy (NCBI): domain Eukaryota; kingdom Metazoa; phylum Mollusca; class Polyplacophora; order Chitonida; family Chitonidae; genus Liolophura; species Liolophura sinensis. The sequence goes on along the minus strand of NC_088301.1, from coordinate 45,347,708 downwards.
AGTATTTTGAGTAATTCTAGACCAGTGAGATCTAAAAATCTGTAATTAACACCACTGCATTTTTCTTTACATGATTCTGCCTAGGCTATGTGAAGTGTGTTCCGATGAGTTAACATAAACACCCCTACATGTACTAAGATAAAGTGACACAAGGCTGTATTTCAGCAGTTAAATGTGATAACTTGTCAACTATCAGACTATGTTCAGTGATTTGGTTTTACTCCCCAAGCTGCAAGTTTTTTTTATTATACTCAGACATGATTGTGGTGAACCAAGAAAATAGCTGAAATTTACTATGATAGCCCAAAAAGGCCGGGGTCCAGGGGCCGCCTAGGCCCCGGAAGCTAGAAAAATCTGCGTGGCTGAAAATGAATTCTGGGACGTTTTTGGCTATTAAAATCAAACTAGAATCCTGTAAAATATGAAGAAACCCTACACTGTTTTCTGACTTACAGATTTTCCCATCTGCTTTGTCCCCACAGAACTCTAATCTTCTGGACAGAGAGAAGAATGCATTTTTGTACCAAAGCCAAAATTTAATACATGTAACAGATTTTTTCTGGTTCAGACATTGTTAGTAGTGTACAGGTCATTTTCAGCATTTTCAGTCAAATGTTTAGATTGGCATGTTATGGCACAGAATACAACTATCCAGTTTTTCATTCAATGGCACCATGGTGTTCCACTCTGGCTTTCTTGGCTGCCTTTTGACACAACTCCTTGGCTTTCCTTTTCGTCAACCCCTTGTCCACTGTACGCGCATCAAAATCTTTATCTGATCGATCCACGATACTCCGAGACGTTGCCGCCATTTTTGACCGGGCTGGCTCTGCTTCTGCCTTCGAATAATGGTATCTTGTTCCCGATTGGTTGAAACAGTTCGGCTTAATGAAACACACGATCTGACTGGACAATAGACTCCATTCAGATAACATTATAACCTCCGGCAATGCCAGATTTCGGTAGCCATGCATCGGCAAATCGACTTTATTTTGAGGAGATAAATCGGAACTTTACAAAATGTTACTACACAGAAAAAAAAAAACGGAAAACAGGTAAATTAATCGAAACTGAACAAAGAAAAAGCGGAATTCCGCTAAAAAGCGGAAAAAAATCATGTCTGTATACTACATATACATGGATATACTTTTAAAGACTTGTACATACATGTATATATACATGTTACTAATCAACTAATCTTATTTCCTTCCACTACTGATGATCCATGGTAAACTAGTTGTTAGCAGTACAAATTGAGCACCATATACCTGAGCATGGACGCTGTAGCCATACAGGTATTACATGTAACTAGCCAGATGTTGATTATGATACTTACTAAATTGTTAGTAATTAGAACATCACATCCTAATTCAAGCTGTAATTAGGCTTTACTTATTTTGTGTACCATCATGGTCACTATATAATATTTACTGAAAATGCACGCTGATATGCTGTCTATCTGGACACACATGTACATATAGCTTGATCGTATTATTCGGTCTGGTCTTGTATTAAATCATTCCCTCTAGTCTTGGGAGTTAACCCTGAATTTGACCTCTTCCGGCCACACAATTTACCTTGTTGATCCCATTTTTTTTTTTTTTTTTTATAGATGCATGATCCACACTGAAAGCTGCTGAATCATGACCCCTGATCATGGATGGAGGTGTCATACATCTTTCATAATCTATCATACACTGCTTCTTGTGCACTAGCATCCTGGCTGTTTGCATGGTTATCATGTAAATCTATATTTAATGACCTTGTGACCTTGAGCAATGGTCACCAGCAGGGCGCATGAGTAAATCGACTGGTGGATACAACTGGATGTTTCCTGTCACAGAAAAAGTAAAACATGCTCCACTCTTGAGAAACTGCTGATTCAGCAGTTGTCATTGAACTCAACCCATTGTACATGTAGATCGACTAAAACCAGGTCCTGGTGAGGTATCCCCAGTTGTTTTAAGTTGCCATAAATCACACTGCTCCCAGTCACAAGGTTAACAACCAACAATTCAAAAACAATGTAAGCACTGCAAATAACAATTTATCACTCTCTGACCCAGCTTATTAATGTGTGGGAGCCCTTAAAATTATCCTTGCCTGTGCAGTTAACATTATTATACATGTATATGCCCAGCTTGTGCATGTATATGTAGTACCACTTTTAGTAAATGATTACTCTACTTAGGTCACACTTTAAACGAAAGTTCATTGATGCACATATATATGTACATGTATCTAAACACACTGGATACGAAATACAATGCAAGAACAACCTTGTACAAAGACACAAAACCAACCATTACTGTGATTACCCTACAGATTTTTCTCTAAACTACATGTACATGCAAGTCTGATAGTAAAGGATGTTACTCGCCTCCGACAAGAACTTGCTAGTTAGCACACAGCGTTACACTTTTACAGCACCAGATTTTCATCTACTATCGCCAAATGCTAAGGTTTTCAACCTGGCCTGAGCACCCACTTCACGCAAAAGGCTTAACTTGAAAAGAAGCAATAAGGATACACTTACCCCTAATTTCTACAAGCCACCCAACCAACACCTTTAATATACCAATCCTGTCCAATGCATGGGAAAAGGTGCAAACTGTTTGAATACATGCATTGCATGTAGACATGTGTTATCATTTGCACAACACTGTGTAAACTACATTGATCTGCATGTAGCTAAAAATAAATAAATGTGTTACACTGAATGCCCAGTGAACACAAATTCACGGGATACAACATGCAAGATTTTTTTCTTTTTTTACAATATGCTCCCAAAGTGTGGATGTTTTGTGCCTTGGCATTGTCTTTTACAGTATCGTAAGGCCACTTCTATTATACATGTATCACTTTACATTAACATGTATACAACAGCTCGATTTAAGATTTTTTGAATGTCTAACTTGATTTCAATGTTTGTGCATTCTGTAGCACTCCTTGGCAAACATACATGTAATTCAGATTTGATTCATAATTGTAAGAAAAATATTACAATGTAGTTTACACACACATGTATGTAAATATGTCAGGAATATTTTTCAATGGTTAAAATCAAGAAGTCCATTAAACAAATTTTTGAACACTATAATGTTAGTATCAACTGGAACATGTACATGTATATGGTCATGAAAAGACTGCCCTACTTATGATGCAAATCCGATGATGTCTTAATTTACAAGTACTGAATCAGTGAAATCTTAGCTTTTGACAAAACAGATCTTTCATCCATGTACATCAATCATTTCAGGGTTTCCAAAAATGAATAATGTATACCACACAAGCTAATTAGTGGTACAAACACTGTGATTTGGATCTTAAGGATTAATACATCCTCTATTCACAATTCACACAGAAATTATATGCCTAAGTTGACCCCCCCCCCCCCAAACCCCCACATGTTTCTTGATCTGTACCAGTGCCAGCCCTGGAAGACAATATGTAATGTACATGAACATGAAATAATTATCTCTGACATCTCACTAGATTATAGATGTTTGGTACACCAGTTAATTACACACTTATACCACTAATGACCATCAGGTTAGAGGAACAAACTAATCTGCCACAGGCCTAAATACATGTACATGTATGTATGTCTAGCCCATTTATCAATGTTCGTCAGTGCATGACTGGTAAATGTGCATGTATCACAATATTTATCTCTGGATGCACACACCCTTTTGTGATAAATATGTCATGCACACCTAGTCACACGCTAGTGAAGTACAGGACCCTCATACTGGGATACATGTATAGTATATCCATGGCAATAATGGAACATGTACCTGTATCAGGTCTGAACTGCATCAAAACTAATGGCACTGGGTAAGGTCATCAGCAAATACATATATACTGCGCATATTCCAACAGAGTGAAACCCTCCAAAAACAGCTGTACTCTAAAGCTGTTTTTATTTCTGTTGTTTTGATGCAAGTGTTTCCAACAGTGTTAATTTCTTTCAAATCCTTATCTTTTTCACATACAACCAGAATAAACATAATCAATAATGAATTCTCTACTGACTCACACTACTGTTTCTGAAAAAGTCTGAAAATATCTATCTAGGAAGGCTTCACTGAAAAAAGATTCATCAGTCAAATCTGTAAAATTTCCAAATAATGAAGGATTTGTTACCAACCAATTTTACAGGATACCGTCATTGCAATAATTTGTTTCTGTTAAAATTAAGCTCATCAACATGTAAGTACTGGAGTCAGAAAAAAAGATTCAAACATTACATTATTATACAAGTATCAAGCAAATTTAATCCAGCACAATCAATTTAGTTCAATAGAGGTACACATATTACCATTATATTTAAAGGTATAAAGGTATAAATGCACATGTACATAACAATCATCAGCCAAGCCAGTTATTTTCAAATCATTTCTCAAATCACTCACCCAAGCTGTGATCATGTGAAGACAGGTTTAAGTTTGCCTACTGGATGAAACAGAGATAAAGTGAATGCTTGCTCACTTGCCACCCACTACTACTGTAGCAGTATAACTTACCCTCCCTGAAGCTGCCACTTAACAAACTACTTTATTCAGGAAACAATTCATAGTCATACAGAAAGGGAGCATGCAGCTGAGTGCGAATTACTCCAGAAAAATGTTGGTCATGTCAGCGTGTATATTTCCGATTCCTGCATAAGGGGTGACATTTTCTGGATGAACCATTCACTACACCCCAGACCTGCTAATTCACCACTTCCTGTGGTTAGGTGCCCTCTGCTGTTAACTACAAACTAACAAACCCTTACAGCTGACAGGGTCCCATATAGTACATAATGTATATCTGATTCCATAAGACATACACACCAAATTATCCTAGTAAATCAAAATTGTGTTTAATTAAATGCAAACCCTTGCAGAATAATTGTGTGAGGCGGGCAATCAGAATATTATACCCTGACATAAAGGAACTTATTTTAATGCAATAGATGAAAAATTACTGAAATACTGCATCATAGGAGTGTTCTAAGTCAACTGGTGTTTAGGATGTTACTGATGTTACATACATGTTTTAAGAGTAATTTGTTATACATGTACAAGTATACTAAATCTTCTAACTTTTGCGACACCTAGTCTGATCTTTTTACCCAAATTACATGTAACTGTGGCATGAATATTTAGTTTCTACTAATATCTGTCCTAAAAATTAGAAGAATTTTGGTATGTAACATTCATACACCTTACTAATACACTTTCCTTCAATGTTTCACATCCAAATTAGTTTCATTTTTACCTAGACACCAAGAAAATCTAACATGAACTGGATGCAAACAGATTTCACTTCAGTCGTATTAAATTAACACCACTAATGTAAGGGTAGCTGTAGATGCTTTACCTACCATACTCATATCCATAATTTATTTGCACACAAACATAACCTAATGGCAGATGAGTAAAACCAGGGCCTGTATCCACACTTGTTTTTTGGTTTTTCAAGACACTGAAGTCAACTGCAAAGCTATTACATCCATGTAGTGAAAACCAGAATATTACCCTTCAACCAGTAGATCTCACTACTAATTAGATGGTAGGATGTGTCATCAATCTGGCTCCTCCAAACATGTGCTGAACATGCACAGCTCAGTTGTTCCAACCTTTATATTTCGCAGAGGAGAAATTTTACCCAATTATCATCAAATCTATGGATGCCAATGATTAAATTATTGGTGTACACAGGGTTTTATTTGAACTAATTTAGAGACGTTGGGTCACATGGTCAGACAGACATGAGACAGTCAAAAGTCTTTCATGTTCTCTGGCTGTAATGCTGTCAGTAAGCCTGCAGTCTGTTCATTACACACGTATGTTACCATGTAAATGATGACTCAGTGGTTCTAGGGAATTTTCAGCACTTAAAGCACACTGAATGCAGGATTTGACCAAGCCCTCAGATGGCACCAATCTTAAAAATACCTAAGGGACAGTCCCTTGTTAATCCAAAAAATCCACATGGAATCTCCTTGGCTCCAAGTAGTTCCAAGCTTTCATTACCAAATTCAGTTAATTAACAACATAGTTAACAAACAATTATTTTCAACAAATGTCAACTACATGTACACTGAATAATAAAAGTTGAGTGTTTCATAAAATTAACAAAAAAAAAAAAAAAAAAGGCATAAAAATGAGAATTCTCAACTTGTGATAAAAAAAAATAGTTGGCCTGCCAGACTATTTTAACCAAATCTACATACACTTCAAATCCAGTGGCTATGGCCATGTATTACATTTGTTTGATAGGTATCCTTACATTAACCATTAAAACAAAACTGCTGAAACAAAGTAGGAAATGTTTCAACCCATTTCTGATTAAGAGGGAACGGTACAGGCACAAGCAGTTCAACTGTTGGTTGATGAATTAATGCCTGTCTCAGTATCCTTGCGAAAAGCTATCAAGAACTGTGCTGAAGAATTCTAAGGCATTGCGGTGATGGGCTCATTTAAGCAGCTTATCCCTCATCAAGAAATGTGTCCCTTGTCACAGGATGAGCAGCAATACTGATTGATGGACAGATGTCAGTTTTCTGGCTCTCACTGCCTTTGTCTGATCTGCTGAGGCATGATCACATTGCTTTTATCTCTCAGCAAGAACTACCCGTAGGAAGAATAAACCAAATCTATTACCCTGTTACCCTGTACATACACTAGATTCTTGCCTGATATATATACATTTTCTTGCTTGTAATATGGCTTTAATCAACCAAAAATTTTGAATATTAAGATATTTTTAAAATATGCAATCACTATTGTTTGCTTCCATATAGTTGCCTATATAGACCTAGGAAACACTTTAGATAGGAGAAAATACCACTACCAAAAAAAAAACAAAAAAAAACACACACACACACACACACAAAACAGCAGGAATAAAAACCTTACTTTGCACAAGTGCCTATGAATTGGCCTTTAGAGTGGAAGGTTACTGGTTACACTTACCAGCCTGATTGAACTTGGTACTTACAAAGATACCTACAGCTTACAAAGTAGGTCACAGCCACTACTAGGCTTCAGATGGCCGTTCAGCATAGGTGGGAATAAGTTCTAAGAATAGCCCAGCAATAGGCAATCCTCCACAGGAAGTTATTTACACACAGTTTGGGCCGAGCTGTTATCACTGTTACCTACTATATATAACTGACTACCCCGGCTAATTTTTGTGTTACACTTTTGAAGCACAAGAAAGATATACAGTTATCAAAAGATGTGCTGAACAACTGCTTTTAATGACATATTTATGTTTTAGTGAAAAAGTTGGTGACATTTAAAGTCAAATATTTCATTGTATTCTACATATATGTCTGCATAGTCATATTTACTTTAAACTGTCAGCACCTAGAAAATAATACATATTTCAAGATTTAGTTCTACAGTTCCTCTCTGTAATGAATCGAACAAAAGTTACAATGTAATATGTGCACATCATGTTCTGCATGTATCCATCATCATATATGTCTGGAATGGAGTGTTCACTACAGCAGGGGCTAATTCTTCAGTATGCTGCTTGACCCACAATGCTAATAGCAGTAAATCGGGCCACTCAGGCCCTCAGCAGATAAGAAATCAAAACAGAGATATGACCACTAGGAAAATATATTCTACCCTCCACTTTATCCAGCCTTGAGGGCAGGGTCCAGGAAAACAGTTAGAAAATGACCAGTGGCTCTTTAACAGTCCATGTAATTACACTCTGGAGGGTAGATACTGCCATTCAGGTTTGAAGAATAGTCCTGTCATGACAAACCCCCATTTTCCTGACTCCTCTGAGGGAACAGACACTGACTGATAACTGCTATCTTCTATCGACTACTCTGGAAGGCTACAGAAATACATCAAAACTGAAAATGCAACAAACCACTGCTTCCAAAGCCAGCCACAATTCCACTGAGATATGCTTCTTGCTTCTCAACACAACAGATAAAAAATGTATCCATGTACATGAATCCCCAGTAAATAAAGTAGCTGTTGCATGCAGTTGCCATGGTAACAAATGCACATTGTTACATATATCTGTCATTTATTTCACCCTATTTGTTTGAACTCACTCAGTTCAGTATTTTACCCACACAAACATGTACATAGCCTTGGGCCATACATATATGTACATCAAAGATCTGGTACACAACAGTACTGTATAACATTAACAAACAAACTTGATCTGGATTTAATATGTATACAACATGCATTTATCTGTTGCAGTTGCACCCTAACAGTTGCAGGCCACATACATGTACATGTAGTATGTTGCAATTATAATCCAAGCACTACTGTGGTTGGTTGCAGGTCTGTACTTCACTTGGAGAGAGGAGAGAGATAAAATCTAAGCACATTTTTGCACTCGTATGTACACTGTATTGTGCTGAACACATGTTACATTCCTCAGATACATTTGTACATGAATATCAAGACAACAGTGCACAGGCTTTGTATCCATACAGTTCGACACAAACAGATCAATATATAAAATTTACATTAGGTCACCTGAATCTGCTTAGCTACATGCACATACCATGAAGACTGGATTCCACTTTATTCAGATATGGTTCATGTACAAGAGTAATAGGTAGCCTGGATTCTGATGTTGAGGCTAGCGAGAAAAGGGGTGGGGCAACTTTATTGACAATCTGTATGGGAGGTTATCAACTAATCATCTCTGGGAATTTATGCATTTTATTGATTTGGCTTCCCAGCTGTTGGCCATACAGTACCAGAAACTGTCATTATAATGCCACATAAACTGACAGACACACACAACAATAACTCCAATATTAAACCATTTTGTCAGGTGTCATTTCTGATTATCGGACTTTCCAAGCACTACAACTGGTTACAAATTGGAAACTTTTTCAAATGTACTACCTCTTTTAACATAAACCATAAACAGTGTTCACAACATGTACTTACCATTTTTTCTTCACATACACATGCGTTTATCTCTAGCCACAACCCATCACCTTACCTTTCAATAAAACACTAACTGACTCCAGTAACAAAAATATCAAAAAATCTGCCATATCTATTTAGTAATAATTTGCTGTAACCAGAAAAAATGTGTTACAAACATTCTAAGATCAAAGAATAACTACTATAGTGAAGCTACTGATACAGTATGTGTCATTTATATTCATTTCAGTTACACACTACATGTATATAGATAAATAAAGTGCAAATTATTTTGAATTTATTTATTTATCTGATTGGTGTTTTATGCCGTACTCAAGAATATTTCACTTATATGACGGCAGCCAGCATTATGGTGGGTAGAAACCGGGCAGAGCCCGGGGGAAACCCACAATTTTTACATTACCATGACATACATATTTTTAATCAAATACATTTTAACCACACCCAGGAATTGACTTCCAAGTTAGCCCAAGCTAACTGGACAATAAGACAATAGTGTTATTGTGTCGAGCTACATGTAGCTTTGGCTAAATCCACTGTACTAGTACTCATAATCATCTAATTCTAAAAAATTTATGAAAAAAACATAATTTATACACAAATACACTAGATACAAAGTATCTAGCCCTGTCCCAAATCTTGACTGCAGTTCACATGTATGTTGGAGTGAAATACATTGGTACAGACACACATTATAGAAAGTATTCTGGAGCTAATCTATACTCGCCGATGAAGCATAGAGAGAAGTTGAGGCGTCACCTAGTCTGAAGAGAATCAGTTCCATCAATGGCTAACTATAACTCCTGGACAGTCTATCGGAGGCAATGGGCCCTAGATCAGCTGCTTCCACCTTGGCCACAGTCAATGGGACATGGCAGGACAATTTCGCCTCAGCATTGGTCTGCCTGCTGCTACAGTACAGCTACTGGCTTAATAATTTACAGACAAAATCCAAGTTCATTCTTCATGCCCACTGGATAGAGAGAGTGCCCCATGTCTGACACATGAAGTCTTGTTAAGCTCATTTCACCCTGTAGTTTCATTATAAGCAGACCACTTAGACCAGTCACAGGATCCAGCCCCAGAGAACACATGTGGTGTGTAGGCCACTACCCATAGTGTGGAGAATCCAGTCCAAAAGGATGAGGCAGAGCAGAAGCATCAGTGGTCCTTCAGCCCCCAATCCACCTTAACACATGTACATGTAGGCCTACCATGGGTGAAGCATCTGTCAGAGCAGACTACCAACTTACACATACATGAACATGTAAGATTACAAATTAAGACAAATCAAGCTTGTTCCACTTGTAATTCAACAGAAGACATTACCTTTAATATTTATTTACAATTTTGTAGATGTTGATTCGCTCAACAGAAACTATATCATTTCATTTATTTCATCAGTGTTTTATGCCATATTTAAGAATATTTCACTAAGACAGCAGCCATCACTACGCTGGGAGGAAACTGTGCAGAGCCTGGAGGAATCCCTTGGTCATCGGCAGTCTCAGAGAGACTGCATTCGTGAGAGGCTTCTCGTATCATTGTGCTATGATAGCAAGCTAAAACACTTGGCCATGGATACCCAATACATAATATTAAGCAACTTTTAATCTTGTTGAAAGCAAAAGCAATTAAAAGTGCATGGAAAATGCACACAAGTTAATGATAAAACAACTGGGCTTTAAAAGAAAGGGTGACTGATCAAGCCTTAAATTAATAGTTTCTAGGCTCTTAACATAATTGAAATGTTAGTTAGGCAGGTGTGGGTGAGGAGTAATATATATTGTACCTGTACAAGATAAATAAATGTGAAGTTTTAAACATTCACATTCAGGCACACAATCCAGGTTTTCTTATTAAAATATTAATCATTATGTCTTCCTTTACAACAAGGGACACATGCGCTAAAGTTTGAAGTCAGTGTAAAGACCCATAATCCATTGTGTAAAATCTGCCTGTTATGTGCGCACCAATGCCACACCCACTCAAAGCCTGTTGTCTGCCTTGATCAGGCCCTTGAGGGCTGAAACATTACTTGGCCATGCATCCCTGCTGCAGATGGTAGAGAAACCAGGGCAAAACTGATGTAAGACCTGTCCTCTTCTATCAACCAATAGTATCACACACGTCAGCCAACACAGGTCACAGGTTTTAGGAGAACAGACAAGTGGCTGTCAACAGGCAGAGTTGACAAATGAGATCACCAAAATCTAACAAAAGGTGCTTTTGTTCTGATGCTTGGCTCTCTCTTTGATGTCATTTAGAAACTATTACACCCCACATGGATCTGATATTTCATTTACAGAGCATTTTCACAGGGAACACAGCTAAACTGTTGACAGGCTTTGTCTCCAATGAGGCTTTGTTTACATGATGTTCATGGTCATGTCACACACTGGTGTGAACTTTATCCACTTGAAATTCAAAATAAACACAGCACACTCAAAATTTTTTTTTTATCACCACTTTCCCAAGGGATTGAAGATTGCAAAATTGATCTGTTGTGGCTGGGATTATGACCTGGGTCATCTACAAGGGTGAAGTTTTCACTCTCCCCTTGAACATTAGACAAGTTCAGTTTCAGCATCTAGCATGCAATATGACTCTGGACATGACATTATTTACCATTTCATCCAATGCATCTGTCAAAATATCACATTTTTAAAATGAAGTGCATTTGCCCTCTGTGTTTACTAGTTTCTTGGCAAATACCTTTCTTATAAATAAAATAATATACACACATACAAGTAAATGGTGTATTTAACACATTTGTTCTATTTTGTCATGCGACTTAAATAGAATATGAAAAACAGCTTTTAATGTAATTACTGTGACAAAAACTGAGCCACAATGAGCTTCCATCTACTTTGTATGTACACTGATGAACCTAAGTGTATATAGTGTTTGGTATGAATCCAATTTGGACACCATACAAAGCAAATTTGTAGGTTTCCTGATACCTGATCTCTTTGATCCTTTGAATATGTTATTTCCTGCATAATCTGATAGTGAGATACATGTACTGTTGAGACGTGCCATACAAGACCACTAACGCATCACGGTTCACTTAATCCTTTTATATTCCTTCAAAATAATGAACCATGGTGTCCAGTTTCACAAATAATGAATTGTCAATTTGGGCAAGGAGTTCTTGAATACTAGCCCTGTACTTGAATGCATACTCTCACATAGCGCTCAAGCCTTTAAACCCACAGCATGGTTTTTGTACTAAAACTGTTATATAGCCTGTACATGCTAGCCTGAAAATCTTACTCTCTCCACCCCATCACAAAACATATAAACACATATGAATCTATATACTGTATGGATTAATTTCCAATGATTTCCAAATTAGTATTCTGTAACAAAATTTCTAACCACAGTATTGGTATACATTAACTTTGTAGGGGTGGGGGTTGGGGTGGGGAATCAGGGCAGAAAATCCACACCCGTGATGCATTCACATCTTTAAAGGTATTGCTTTCTCAACAAAATAATCTACAGGCTTTAACATGACACAATCAGCCCTTCTCTGTCTCCAAGTGTCAATATTAATGTGAGAGTTATCCTTTTCCTGGCAGTGTCAAAGACCCTGTTTAGTGCTCTTTAATCCTGCTACATCCCAGACAAGAAAATGAAGTTGAGTTTCATATGTCATGGTTTAAAGTCAAACAGCTGCTGTATTACATGTTTCTTGTAGTCTCCAGGCTGTAATTATAAGTATAAAATAACCCTTAACTAGGATGCTAAAACATGAAATGACTTAATCCACAAATTAAATGCAGTTATTTCTTTTATCTTTTCATGACTCTAAATACATTTTATTCATACATTTTTGAAACAGATTCTATTCAAACATGACATTTTTATATTTTTACTTTCAGTCTGAAAGTAAACTCGATTCCACTTTTTTTTACTGTGCATTTGCTAATGGGGTACATGGTACACCAATGACAGGAATGGTCCAATAACAAATAAATTGGTGTTCTACCCTGAGGGGCTGTTGACACTGAGTATGGCCCTTGTAGTCAAGGGTCAGGGGCTGGAGATAATGTGTCCACCAAACCCACCCAGACCTTAAGCCTTTCAATACAAATGATCCCCACAGGTCAACAATGCACCACCTGCCTGTCACAGTAGGACCGGCCTAAGAAATAATATCAGCTCTAACCACACACATTTTCATCTAATCAACAATGTGGTTCACCTCTTCAGAATATGTGTTATAAGTGGTAGTTAATCTGTGGTTTTTGTGTCTAACTCCAAATAAATGAAAACGAAATCTTCAATTTCCATACATCTTAATAATATAAGATCAGGCTACATCAATATATGTAAGTACCGGTACAAATTAATGTTTCGACAAAATGACTTCCACCGATGAACAATAAAATTTCAGTAAGGTACCTACAGTTTTATTTATACAATGATTTAACATTTACACTAATGTATGTAAGTTCTGAAAGCATACCTGACTTAAACCAATTCCTACTACTTGTTTTAATTTTATGGTCTACTTACAATGCAGAACAGAACACATCCGAGTTATAGTTAATATTAAACCATTAATTCTGAATGAAAACAATACCATGTTCATACACATATATTTAGTTTTAACTCACCCCTCTTCTCAGAGATCACATATCCATAAAAAGTAGCACTTGTATTATAATGCTTCGAAGAATTTAGTCACGTGTAGTTTCCTCTACACAAGGATCCTCACTGACATAATTACATGTATCTCATCACCAATCTGGTGACGGCCAATCACACGTGCTATCAATATTCAACTCAAGATACTTTGCATTTAAGGTTACAAAATTTCCAAACATGTTTGTCCATTTTTAAAAGAGAAACGCATGACCTATTCAATGCTAAATGCTTGAATGCGTTCTGTTAAAAATAAAATAACAGCAGCAGAAACCAACTGATGAAGCAGTGAACAGATGACATCATTCCAAACCACTGGTCGATGCTGTTGTGGGGCTCATATGGGGGCCATCACTTCATTCCACCGTGCTGCAATATCGTCCTCTATAAAATCAAATCATGCACGAACCGTATTCATTCTGCCAGGTATCGTACGTTGTCCTTCATATTCCAAAGTTACAACCACCTCTGGATTAAAGCTGGGCTCTAAAATCTGCAAGGGTTATTTGCCATTCCATGTGAAGACAGTGCCCGGCCGGAATCTCAACCCGCCATGTTCAGTTCCAGACGGAGTTCCACACCATGGTAACTGGAATCTGTCGCTGTCAGAAATGACTACTTGTGAATGCATGGCAATGTTCGACTATAATTCTAACAGCTCCTCCAAACCCAACACTGTTTACATGATCCGACTGAGCCTAACCAAATAACTTACCTTTCGCCTCGGAAAAATAGGTGAAAATTCACTACACTTGTCCTCACGCTCACCGTAAATCTAAGGCCCGCTATGTTATTATGTTCAGTAGGTACGTCAGTGTGAGATTATAAGACTCCACGTGAGGACTGTTGACCAACCAGCTGCAAGCGCGGGGAATCATATCTGTCGCGAGGCTCCAGTAGGGGCGATCAATGAACATGAGAACCATTACATTCTACTTGTCAGCGTACGCTCGTAATTCAGAGACCTGAATCAAACTCTTGAGTTTATTGCTTCACCTCTCACGAAACTACAAAGAAAGTATAGCCACATTTACTTCACTTATTATGACAAAATCGTCTTTATAATCTTAGCATTTGGCGATATGTATGTGTTATAACGGGCCTACAAAGATATAACCTAGGCCTGTGCCTATATGTATGCCTGTTCATAATATTGAATATTTTGATTTCAATTTATTTTCATTATAACGTTGTGGGAAATGTTACAAATTAGTCTAATATTTCAAACTGTATATGCTCTGTTGTAAACAGAGACAAAGAGCCTTCGTCAAGACATTGAAATTCAAACAATAACCGTCACTGGGAAAATTGGTCCGGAATCAAGCCCACATCTGCCTTGGTTTGAAGTTGACTGGAGTGAGTCAGAGCTCCGCTAGATCAAATTTAAAGAGTATGTCAGAGAAAAGCGGGCACAAAGCAAAATTAATACCGTCTGTATCACGCTTTCATGACGTCCTTTCAACATCAGACCAAAGTCTGACGAGGAAAGAGCGCCAAGAACAAAGATAATGGGCACCGAATAAAAAGCTCGGTCTGTCCCGAACTTGATGATCCGACAGCCGGCCGCGCGGGTCTTGATCTCACAAGGCGTCAACCTAGGACCGTTACGACCGATAGCACTTGTTCGTTCCACCTATAATAAACCAGCCCTATTCCTCACCACAACATGTTTTCCTCAGACTCTGATCACTTTATTAAAAAAGAAAAAAAATCCTAATAAATAAACAAATAAAATCAAATCAGTAAATTGATAACAAAATAAGAAAACGACAAAAAATAAAACATAAAAAAACTCTGACATCAGGAAAGGACACCTTGCTTTCACTGGATGAAATTTTTGGGTCTGAACAACTTAGTGCCAACATGACATAGGGCCTCGACATACTTTACTGTCCGAGAAATCATTTTATAATGCACCTCAGGCCATTTGCAAAAAGAACCTCCAGAGCCTTAAGCCCAGCTGAACATTTGTACAAGAACACTGATTATTTTCAGACAGGGTAGTATTGAAGACATGATAATATTACATCCATTTGATTAACAAATTATGGCCCTCATAGTCACAGGGTGTTCTACTCTTAAACAAAAATGCAGGGTTGTAACATAACAATCCTGGTTTGACTGATGCTAAAAGGAAATTTTTGCCTGAAATCCTTATTTTTTTACTGGGTTTCAAAGAGTTACTATTTCTAATACATGTGATCAAGCAACCTGGCCCATCAGGATTTGAACCACCGACCTTGGAAGCAGAGCTTGCGCTTCTACCATGAGACTAAAGGAAAACTACTGCCAGCCAGCACTTGTACATAGCTTGGGCACTATATTTTATCCTGTCAGACATATGTGTTCTGTTATGACAATGAAATTTATTAAAAAGAAGAAAAAAATGAAAAATAGAATATATACACATCAAATTAATTCATATAATATAAGATAACAGAATCAATAATAATAAATACATGTACGTGTATATAAATGGAAAAAGAGTAAAAATACAGCGCAGAAAACATGTAGACTTATTACTGAAAGGAATTCTTTTTTATATGTTTTTAGATTTATGCATGCATTGAATTTCAAATTAAACAAACATTAAACATGAAACAAATCTCAAAGATGTATTTAATTCTGCCACATGAATTATAAACATTCCATCTAGGCTAAATAAGAATGATCATACACACAAGTAAATACTAACAAGTAAAAGAGAATTACAACACCCGTTAATTACAGTTGCCTCACATTATAGTGTGAAATGAAAGTGCTGGGTGGAATTTAGAACACTGAATTGTAACCGAGTAACAATTAGCCTCAGGTGAATAGCCAAAATACCACTGAACATATGCAGCATCACACACTTTATTTGTCTACTGCTCACTGAACACAGAAAGTGGTATACAGATGGCTGTAAATATTACGAACACTTCCACTTAATGATCAATTTCCCTTGTGTTGATATTAACGGGTATTTTTTTCTAACCCAATGTCATGTATAAATGGCAGTGATGACTCACACAAATGCAGCTGTACATGTATACTATAGACCATTTTCTCTTAGATAATAACCAGTGATATTCATGTCTGGCCAATCGTCTAAAAGGTTCGACCCACAGAGGTTCCCTGTACATTTGATGGCTGACAGGATAAAACCAAGCCAGTAGACAGAACTGACAGACTGTAAATTTCACAATACCAGATGTGTCTGCTTAATATAAAGAGGTGCCACAGGGGCTTTTGAAAACCTACACTGAGCAGTTTCACTCAGTCTTATCCTTCATCTCACAACAGACTATTTATATTATTCAAATATCTGTGATTAAAGTTATGTATACATGTAAATACATTGCTTTTTTACAGTATAAAATACACTGTTTTGTGAAATTGTTATGCATGTTTTCTTATGCTCTTATACATATTATGTTAATGTAGCATGCAGAAATTATAGTAATTTTTATTTCAATAAAACAGATTATGATCTACTATATACAACTGAACCATTTTCGAACTCGTCAGATGAGGGTGGGGTGAGGGTGGTGGCGGTGGTGTACAAGCTATAAATACATGTATATCAAATTAGGCAAGGCCTCTGAGGATTGCCTAAAAAAAAACAGTGTTTTGTGTTGCACAAGATAAGCATTGTATTTTGTTGCGATAGTTCTTTCATTTTTTGCTCACACTTGCACATGATTGTTAAAAAAAAGATTGGAATTAACTTCTGGTAGAAAGCAGAAACCTTGGAATCTGGAATTAGGGATTGTAAGGTTAGGTTTTAAGAATCATAAAGCTTACAAGTACTCTGGATAAGTCATGTACATGTAGAAGCACCATATTTAAATCTCAGAAACAAGAACATCTGTAATCTATTGGTTAGGATTTCCTGCCCAGTAAGGCCCATCAACGAATCAGAGCACTGAGGGGGAAGCTGAAATTTCAAGTAATGTTTAACTGTGTGTAGCAGGTCAATGTTTGACTGGTAGGTGTATTATAACAACTCCCAGGGGATCACCATTATATATCCAGGTAAAGGATGGACTTTACTGCGCTAACTGCTTATAGAGCTGAATAAGGGAAGTTTGAGCATCCAGCTTTCCATAGCAGAACAATAATATGAATGCAGTCCGTGCTGAGCTACTGTGGAACGTAAAGCAGTAAATACTGAGATTTGAATAGTGTTTAACTGAAGCCTTTGTGGCTACATATAACATACTTTACATGGTCAAATATACAGATATAAAACATAATATATACAGACATATTTTTTATTATCCTGACTAAATTGACAGTTGTTTATTTATTTCATGGGAGTTTTGCACCAATAAAAATATTCAAGAATATTTCACTTATACTGAAGCTGGTCAGAGTTAAGGGGAAGCTCAAGGCCATCTGCAACCTGCTGGCAAACCTTCCCATTTACAACCAGAGAGAGACAGTCAGCATGAGCTGGACTTGAACTCACAGCAATCACTCCTATATCCACTGTATATGCAGACATGAATACCTTTTTGTTGCTGGGCTGTCACATGCAGCCGATTCTTTTAGACACATACACTTCCTAGGCTTGTTTCCAAGCTTTTCATACTTTTCGGAGAGACTAAACTTGCTATGGGAAGTGGTTGAAAAGGTACCTAGTAACATTATACTGACACCAAGCCTACAAATATTACTTCCTTTTTGTTCTGACATCTCAAAACTGAGCCCCAAGTGAGACAGCAGCAAGTACCATTTTGAAAGTCTTTGGTATGACACGACTCAGGTTTGATCCCGGGTCAGGTCATACCAAAGACTTTAAAAATGGTACTTGGGTCTCTCAACCATTAGGCCACTGAACATTCATAAGAAACACAGGTTTATAAGCATGTGTTGAGTAGCTCCTTGTGATTTGTCAGTCCTGGTTCAACTTTAATTCTAAGAAAATTGCAACACAACTGCAAGAACATTAATGTAAGTTGCTAGAGAAATCTAATATACTAGAATAAGATATACTTGATCTTGGTTTATTTGCTTTCTATAAAGCTCTGTTGAATTTTTGCCAAGTCGCATAATCGTCCTTGTCATTGATCTGCACATACAAATTTAGGCCTACGTGTAGGCCTACATTTAGGTTATGGGAATTAATTTACTTTTGCTCAGTTTACACAGTATGATTGATAAGGTACAGTCCATTAAGTAAATAAATTCTAATGCATGTAAAATTTAATGCAAATGAATGCATTGATTCTGATTCGAATTCGAATGTACAATCAGTTTGCAAATTAGTGTATTGTAAACTACATGTAAACAAGTCAAAAGACCACAGCTCACGGATATTTCACTCTTTAAGACTATCAAGCCTCAGCTATCTGTTCACAGGAGATGAAACCATGCTGGGCAATTTTTCCATACCTTATTGAAGGTAACTCAGGTACTTTATACAAAGGATTTCAGAAAAAAAAACCCCAACAATATAGTGAAACAAAAGTTATACAATGATTATTGAGAAAAAATGTGACTGCCATCCCTTCCAACCAGCAGGTGACAAAGGGTGGTGGGAGCCCCATACTGACATCATCCCACCCCACCTCCGTTTTGGGTGGAACCCCCATCACACATGTACAAAGCACAAACCGTGTTAGTCGGAAATGTGAAATGCTTGAAAAAACTCCTGATACAGCATCCCAGCACTAGCTGGATTTGAACATGCTATCTGCTAGTCAGTTTATTTATGTGATATTTTTTAGCATCACACTCTAGAATGTTTTACACTGTTTTAATTTCCTATAAGGTTATATAGTCAGGTTTATGGGGATAGGAAACTGCAGTCCCTTTAGTAAACTATCCACTTTTGGCAAGTATCTTATGTAATGACCTCTTATGGCTTTCCTGTAGGACAAATTCCTTGTCCAAGGCTGGGATTAAACACCCCACCCCACTAAAGCCACTCTCTCTAGAGGCCTGCAGCAAGAATTTGATCACTAGAACTCTTTCTGAGATTTGACTGCAGCACATATCTGTGTTATTTAAACCAAACTCTTGACTTCATTGATACATAAAAAAAAAATTAATAATAACAACAATGCAAAAGCTACCAGTAATTTGCTATAAAATTCTTTATTTAAATATATCAGTAACCAGTTTGATGGCTATGTAAATCAAACAGATGGCAAATTAAAACGTAGAAAGGTTTGTATTTGTCATTTATTTCACATTCTAGCAACCCTGTGCATTTTCGAAGGGATAGGAAGTGAGGCCAAGGTACACCACATTCTTTTCAGTGTGCTCACAGTGTAGTCTGTAGCTTTAAGAATTATAAAACTGACCATCCTCCTGGGAAATAATTAAAATTTATGCCTTTGGCGATATTTTAACAATGGTTTACACTAACCGTACGTACTATTAAGCTCTAGGAATCAGTCACATGCACCATAATCCAGCTTAGGTATCACAGGCATGTCTGTGAACATTCACTTCTCGTCAACATCAATTTGAAAGCTTCAATCCACATATTTATGATGAAAAACTGGTGGGGGTGGTGTTACATTTTTTCTTGGATGCAGACATTTTCCAGAGACAATCCTTTGGACCTACCCTTATACCGACATTTAACCCCTTCCCCCCCCCCCCCACCCCACCCTGACGGTGGTTCCTCTGCCCTTGACCTGATCATCAGATAAAACATTTTAAGATGGAAGACACATCTCATTATGGATTCTACAAAATGGCAAGAAGATTAAACAGCATTTATTTTCATAAGAATGGCCAGACATGTTTTGTATCATTTGCCTTTTTGTACTGAGGTTTGCACCAACATGCACCAATAGACCTCACTAACATATATTGAATCATTGCTCCAAAGACTTAAACAAATTATACACAAACTAATCATGATGCTAACCATTTTTGTTGGCCTTCAATAATTTATGCAAAAGCTGTCAGCAATGAGACTTCATGGCACATGTCCTTCACAACTAATTAATTAATATTTATATTTGTTTTACGTCGTAACCAATATTTCATCTGACAATGTACAATTAGTCAAGTTGTGGTAATTTAAAGCTGCAGACCACTTCATAGTTATTATAAACATGATAACATGGCAGTGGATGCCTGAATATGTACATACATGTGTATGCGTCCCATTATATTCACACATTAATTAGAAATATACATGCCGAGTTGTGTATATAACTGTTCCCTGCCAATAAAATAAACACATGTACATGTACACAAGTAAATGTAACCTAAAACTCAGTCTGTGCAGAGCTCAGAGGAAACCACTGCTGCACCTTACCAGGTTACCGTAGCTTCTGTCTGTACTATATAATTTACAACATTACTAAATACCAGTATGTGTCTTTAATAACACAACTGACACAAAGTTTTGTACAGGACTATTGCCTTCGAATAAAATAAATAAACAAGTTCTTAATTGGTGCTCAAGTCCATCTATGAACTTTAAAACATGTTACATGTTGACGAAACATAATGTAAATACATGAACAGGTGAAAGACCATGGTATACTAGTATCAAACTTAATACTTTTTACAATCTAAACATAATTATTAAGAAAATGCACCGGGAGATACATCGAAACATAAAATAATCATCACAGAACTTTTGATCAGCTATAAGTTATAAAATCAAGCTGTAATGTAATGTACTTCAACATCATAAAATAAATGTCAGACTTTAAAAGAAGACTTAGTAATTTTGGTAACTCTTGTGTTGCAGTTCATCCAATCAAAAGGAAAATTACAATTAAAAAATACTGAGATATTCCTCTGGTAAAAACAAAAAGAAAAAAAAAACCATCCTCTAGCATCTATCATCTTTCCTATGATTGAATACATTAATTCAAAGAAATTCAGAACTCTGCAAAAAAAAAATCATAAAAATTACCACAATGAGGTTAGAAAATTACTGTGAAATTAGATATTCATATCACACAATTGAATGTAAAACAGTTACATCATATCTGCTTTAGCTTTTAACCAGTCAGCGGTTTTCTGGTGAGGTCTCCTTGTCAGTAACAGCTGATGTGCTGCTCGTTTAATTTTTAGATCGTTCTTCCTGAGGTACAGCAGAGTATCCTGTTGCATGATTTCTTGCTTGTCTGGACGTATTTCATCCAACATAAATTCTTCCGAAAGATATGGGTTGAAACGGTAATATGTAGAAGGTGCCATCAAATCTTGAAGAGTTGTGTGGACAGCTTAAGAAAAGAAAAAGACACTTCAATGTTATATTCTGACTGTGAAACTCATTTTGCCTGCTGGAGACACAAGCTTCAGGGCATTCAACAAAGGAACATCTTCCTCTTGATGATTTAAACCTGAGAATTAGGAGACATTGTAAAGATACATGAACAGAGTATATTAGTTTTTAAAGAATGTACAGCAACTACTGCTGAAGCAAAGGAAATTTATGTGTTTAAATAAAGAGGGACGATTACCTTCCGTGTCTGTGGCACTGTCCACTATCTTGCTGACTTTATGCTTCAATGTCACCTTGTTAGCCGTGGATAACTCTAAGCTGGGCTCATGGCGTCCATTGCCAAGTGAGATAACACACTGTATAGATTCTTGAGGCCAGAGAAGCTTTCCCTCGTGAATGCCCAGGGCAGTAGGGTTGTTGGTTAACAGACCACCATCCTACAAAACAAGACAAAAACTGAATTCATAGTACCAATTCATAATGCAGCAAAGAGGATATCTCATGAGATATTTAAAAAAAAAAATCAAGCTATACACAAAATTATACATACCTTCATACTGAAATTTTGAACAAACTCTAAAATATGTCCATTATTTTAATATATAAACATATTAATTAGCCACAGTGATTTTAACTGTACAGTGATTAACCATTCAGTCAGTTTATGATGATGATTAAAGTAAAATAAAACAACAACTCATGCACTTAACTTAATATGAAACCTTACTGCCATAATACTTAATAACTGAAATAGTTATTTGATTGGTGTTTACTCTGTCCTCTAGAATTTTCCACTGAAAAATCTGCAAGCAATACCTGATGTATGAAGTCCCCAAGTTTGCATTCCTCGTAGTAACCTGGTGCTGCTGATGAAGCTCTTATGGCTTCCCACACCTTTTGCTTACAATTGCCAGGGTAATGTGAGAATACTTCAGGAGGTAGGTTGTAGTTTCGGAAAATGAAGTTTTTCAATTTTGGTGCATTCATGAGACAGGAGAAACAGGCCATCTGAAAACATATTTTTTCACAACTTTAAATGTAACCCTTAATACTCCACCACAAATGAAGAAGTTCTTCAATGCCTTTAGTGTATCTTAAACATAATAGATAAAGCAATCAAAATTTGTTTCTCCCACTGTTTTTTTTTTTCTTGAAGTTTTTTGTGTTTATGAAGTAATGTTCTGAGAGAAGTCTTACCTTTGGAACATGAGGGTCTCTGGCAAGTTCGATCATTAAATTTTCACCCAGGTTTTCTCTACAAAGACAGAGACATTTTTGTGAGCAGGAGATTACTGCTGTACACGTAATATTTCATGGCCTTTAATTTAACTGCTACCTGTTGGTCTAATGGTGCTAGGCCGCAGTCTGCGGTTTCAATATAACAGGTATTGTGCAACACAGCCAAGGGACACAACTCTTCCCAACAGTTTTCTGCACATAAGTTAAATAAGCAAATATTACAAGTAAGTGTTTTTAACACAGTTTTGTAGTTCCTAGGCTCACCACCATCTCCGGTTGTCTGCAGGGTTGAGTCCCTTAATCCTATATATGCAAGAAAGATAACTACAGAGATATATTTGACATGCAGATAGAAATTATTGCAACATGTATGTGTTGAGTTAGGCACCCTATGAATAACTGTCTCACTACTATATATGTTCTTCAAAACATTAACAAATCCTGATTGTAAATCTTGCAGAGATGAAAAGAATTTGTAAAAAAGACTGACCCTTCCCTCGCCCAGTAAATAAACAACAAACTCAACATTAAAAATTGAACCACCACTATCTTATTCACATAAATCCTGTACATCTCTGTGGCTCAACTTTATACTTTTACAATTAGCAGCAGATCAAGCATATGGAATGAATGAAAGATTATGGCTTAAGGCCACATCAGTAATATTTCAGCCATATCGTGGCGATCAAGCATATGGAGGGCAAAATGCTATGGACTTCAAGTGAAAAGGTATGGTTGATCTGCATTAAGCAAGCAGTATTTGTATGAATTGAGCAACAGAAACATGTCTAATAAATATGCAAAAGCCTAAAGTAGATGTAATACAATAGAAATAATAGCTCTTTATCATGTCATTGTTGTTGATTTTTGACCAGTAAATGTGGAAGAGCCGAATTTTAGACCTTAGTTGCCTGCTGCACCTTGTTCCAAAATTTCAACTCCACATTTACCGGTCTAAAATCAGCACTAATGATTCGACAAAGAGTCTTTATTTCTGAATTCAATACATGTACAAAAGTAAATCTGGACAGTGTCACTGAATTATATACATGTATGAGGGCTTACTTGAGGATTTTCTCCCAAATTTCTGTGTCATAAAAAGCGTGATTCCACACCAGCTTCCCCGTGCCCACGAACTTGTTCCTTGTAAACATCTGCATGCTCAGTTCCTTGTAGAGATGCTCACACTGGTCTAAAGGGACATGGAACATAAAGACCATGGCCAGGATAAGTGCTCCTGTGCTCACCCCACAAACAAAGTCAAACAGATTGGTGATGTCTGTCTTGCAAGCTTCTTCAAGCTTCCTCAGAGTCTCAATGGCCACAAGGCCTCTGTGCAGGAACAAACATTAAATTTTATAAATAATAAAAAAAAAATAAGAAAAAAAAATTCACACAGGTATGTCTGCCCAACGCATTTGTACACAAGTATATTAACTTTTTTTGACGTGACAGATTAACTGAGCTAACGTAAGGTGATGGCAGCATTTGGGATACAGAAATCGAATATCTTGTTATTTACTGTAGAACTTAATAGCAATCAATGTCTTATAATATAAAATCAAAGATTAATAAATAAATAAATTCAATCATTGCTT
The DNA here is from genome assembly GCF_032854445.1 of Liolophura sinensis. Taxonomy (NCBI): domain Eukaryota; kingdom Metazoa; phylum Mollusca; class Polyplacophora; order Chitonida; family Chitonidae; genus Liolophura; species Liolophura sinensis. Next base: position 45,323,103 of record NC_088301.1, on the reverse strand, counting down.
TGGTGAAAACTAAATACAGGACATTGTCTTGGAATGACCACTTTCACAAAACTTTATGAGTCATATTTCTCGTAGTTTGTTTGGTAAAAGACACTGTCTAGGTTGTAGCACCATAAAGCAATATCATTTATGAGAAAAGATATGAAAAATTATTTTATGCATCTTTGTGAAAGCAGACCCCAATCTTATTTTCTACAAATGTTTTGCTAACAATCTGACTATGCTAAACATAGGATAAGAGATTATATAAAATTTTCAACCACATCTATTTACTACTTCAGAACTGAACGATTACACTAATATGCTGATAGATTAACATATTAGCTTTGCTCTATGAGTCACTGTTGTTTTGTTGACCAGTTGTCACATAGCAATATTTGTGTATACATCAAGATTACTTACTTAGGGGGCCTTCTCGGCTCAGTTGGTTAGCACGCTAGCCAAATCTCACCAATGCAGTTGCTGTGAGTTCAAGTCCAGCTCATGCTCATGAAGGTCTGCCATCAACCTGCGGATGGTCGTGGGTATCCCCCGGGCTCTGCCCGGTTTCCACCCACCATAATGCTGGCCGCTGTTGTATAAGTGAAATATTCTTGAGTACGGCATAAAACACCAATCAAATAAATAAATAAATAAATAAAATACTTACTTAGTGCCCCCTCCATCAACAGTCAATATTCTGATGCCACGCCCCTTCACAGGATCTACATAACCAACCAGAGCTAAAGCCTCTCTGGCAGCTGCTGCAACATTGGCATCAGGACATTTTCTTAGGAGCAACAATGTTGGTAAAATGCCTTCCTGAAAATAGAATTTAAATAATATGAGCCATTTACCTGGCCATTGAACATGAATAGGCTTATTTCTATCATGATAAAGATGTATTAGTAGTCATAGGGGACTAAAACTGACATAAATAAAATGCAGTATTTTTTCAAACCAACAAGTGCTCCTTAAATGCAACATTTATGTACAACACTAAAAATATTTCAACCCCACTGTTCCATCATTCAAACTTAGAACAAGGCTTACCTGCTGGAGACATGTAAATGCAAAACTTCCACTTGAATGTTTGCATTGTATGTAACTCTAGTCTACAGCGAAAGGTGTCCAGAATACAATCATATTGTGCAACATCAATTTCCACAGGTACAGGTACACTAGCTTTGAACTATTTTGATACAATTTATACATACATGTACACCTATGTATGCTTAAACTAACATTTAACATCACTAATTCAACCAATTACATTTCTGCACACACACAGATAGGTATGGTAAGCCGACTAGGCATTTAGGCAGTTTTACTTTTCTGAAATGGGTGGTTCACTTTAACTGACTAACAAACCTTAGACAACTACAGAAATTTGCAAAAATGGTTCTTGAGGGATTAAAAGAGATTGTTTTATGTAATGTTGAATTTCCTAAAATTTTATCCTTTTTCACAGGTTTTTAACCAGAGATTTTGAAAAAAAATTTAAAATTTTTATATAATGAATGGAAAAGACTCAAGGCATGAAAGAACAATTTTGTGTGTATGCTGTGCTTAATTCAGTATCCTGAAAATATATTTAAAAGTATCTAGACTGTAAACCTCTGAAGTATTTTATAAATCTAATCCACTAATTCCAAAACACCAATATTTCTTTACATGTGTGTCTTCCATACTTCAATTTTTGCATTCACTTCACACTTTTATCCACTCACCTTTGTGGCCACACCCCTAGACTCCGGAAAGTCTAACAGATGCTTAGAGAGCTCTTCTGTTCTAACTACACGAGATGAATTTGTGGTGCAATTCTTCAAGGCCTGAACGAGAGACTTTGTCCTGTGGGTCAATGCTGTTCTGGAGACAAAATCCTTGCGCACTAGAGGGATTTTCTCTGTTGGTTTCTCCTGCGAAGGATCCAAACTTTTGTAGGCCCTGGCAAACATGCTCAGAATGGTGGCTTCTTCTCGTACACTAACTTCATTTTTGGGTATCTGTTTTTCGCTGGGCTTTAAATAATGCACACTACCAGCTTTAGGAAGTTTGTCTTTAGATATGCAGTATGAATGTACACTTTCGTGCGTCTCATTCATAGCCTTTTCAAATGGATCTGTGTCTCCATCTTCTGTCAGTTCTGATTCATTCTGCAAATGTGGTGGAAGAGATTTTCTTCTTCCATGCATCTGTTCACCAGCACTATTTGACTTATTTTCAGGGTCTTTTTCATTCTTTTTTTGAAAAGAAATACTGGGGATATACTTCTGATAGTCTGGCATAAATCGCCCAGGATTTGGCACCTCCACACTGATAGCCCCAAGGTAACTGACAGCATTTGTTAAATTGTCTCTGACTTTTGATATCCTCTTAATATGTTTGCGTATACCAACAAGGACATCAGACGAAGTTTTATCGGAGTCTGAATGCATATGTTTCGATAGCTGATGTGCAGGATTAGCTGTATCCAGTGAGTCAGTACTCTCTTGTAGGTGTGATACAGTCTTTGAAGGAACTGTTCCAAGTCGGCAGGGAGACATCAGTCTAGAACAACGCTTTGCTGTCAAGGCAGCCATCCTGTGACTGTCAGCCACAAAATGTTACCTAAAACAAGGAAAAGTAAGAAAGAGAAAGCTACAAACTATAGCATACATTTAGTGTAAATAAAAAAAATTGAAACATATAAACAAGCAGTTACATGTATGTACATGTATGTTCTTTGCATTACTCTAAATACCAATTCTTAGACAAGAATAAATATGCTAAAAAGTTTCAATGACATTTTGAAGTCAGCAGAATAGATTTCAAGCTACAAAGCACATTCTACATTCACCTAAATATGCTCAAATGTTTGCCACTTCATATGACTTACACACTGTACATAGAGATTCTTGTATATTGTCAGTAATATAACAATCATACTTCCTTGTACACTTCAATATCACATGACAGATCAGCTGATAGTGCTGACTGCAACAAGATGCATGTACGTGACCAACAGACAAATTTTTCGGACGTCTTTACCTACATGTATACCTATTACCTCCATTTATGCAACTTTCCATTGCAGGTCAGAAAATGATATATTACTTTTTCAGGGTACCTGACACACTGATAAGGATGGAACAGCACTTACACAAGCAGATTATAGTGAGCTGTTTGTGTAACGTCACAAGGACTATAATGTGTCATAAGAAGATTATCACCATCAGTTGTGGTTTATAACAGCTTTCACACCAGCTTTTCACACATCCACTGTACATGTAAAAGCTGACATACACCTGTCACAAGGAGACAATTTACTCTTACAAGTAGTGGTAAGTAGTAGCTAGATGTTGAATGAATGTGAACACTTTACATGTGAACGGAATACCAGTGCAAGTTCATGAATTTAAATAAAGCCACCTAAAATATACAGGAATAAACATAGAAGTCACCCACTGTTCTTACAAAAAAAAAATTAGCACACACTGTAGAGTTTTACAGTCATGTCTGTATTAATCAGGAGTTATCAAATGTGAAGTAGTATTAAAATCGATCAATCTATATGCCTGCAGAATTTATCACAAACAAAACATTCATCCTTTACAAAATGAGCCTGAAAACCCCACAACAATGCAACTATTTAGATGTCTGCAGATTGTATGTCACAGCATCGTTTGCCTGTAAGTTCCAAAGTTGTACAAGTGTAACAATTTTAAAATTTATATTGTATTTACTGTATCTATCAGAATGCCATCCCCCCCCCCCCCCCCAGAGCTAAACTCAACAGATCAATGTATAATGATGTTATCAACTGCATGCACTATGCATTATGGGTTTAAAACAGGGTCAGCTGTGTTTATAAAATGGTGGAAGATGTGGTATTATATTTTTCCCCCACACAAGATTTCCTGAAATAGCAGTCTGGTTCCCTGACGTATTCTGTGTACTTTGAATGTGATGTCAGATACATTACAAAGCTGTCTGCCCTATGATTGGTCACTTATATATACTAACACATTTGCAGCGGGAGAAGCCTATCAAGAAAGTATAGGGTATGAAAGAGTTATTGTGATGTGTTCATGCTAAAATTTGATGTGACAATGAACAACGCCACTGTGGCGTCACAAAGATATGCACAAATACAACAGTAACAGTTACATATCAGAAACAATGACTGGAGGTTAGTGATGGCATCTGGTGCAGTGAATTTTATGCCTAAAGGGCAATAATATCCAAATAGCATCTGCACATTCTCTCATATATGGTCTATTTCATGCTTACAAAGTTTCGTAAAAATACAATCATAACTGTAGGAGATGTGTTGAAAAGGTAATGATTACCGACATACAGACGCACAACCTGGTCGCTATATTCTCCACGAGGGGTCACAAAAATGACCAATATAATACTTCAGTATGAGGAGCATTCTCTGCCAAAAAGTATGTTTATTTCAGATAAATTATATCTTTATTTTACTCATAAATATGAAAAGCGTGGTTCTGGTATGGATAACATGCCATTTTAGATACTTATACAAGACTGTTTTCACATGTGTGTTAGTTCAGCTTATCAGGAATATTTGTGTTCGAATGAATGAATAATTGTGGCTTAACACCACTTAGGTAATACTGCAGCTATGTCATGATTGTTACAAAAACAAATTTAGTACTATTCTGTTGTCATCAAAACTACCATAGATTACACAGAATGTAAAAAATACTTTATTTCCTTCTTCATCAAAGTAATGTGTGAAATAGTAACCTAGGGCTGGTTTGCAACTATAGACCTATGAACATGTCCAAATCAAAACTACAAAAAAAATAGCCATAATGTGGAGGACTAACATATGTTATACCCAGAAACCTCTCAGTCATGCAGTCACTGCGAGTTGAAGCCCAGCTCATGTTGACTTCCTCTAGTCATACTTTGCATGGTTTTCCAGCAACCTGGAGATGGTCAGGGGTTAAGCTTGGTTTCCTCCCACCATAATGCTGGTCATTGTCACATAAGTCAAACATTCTTGAATACGTCATAAAAAATTAATCAAATAAATAAACAACATATGTTACAGGCAAAAGCCCTGGAACCATGACATTTCATTTTTCATGATGACTTTGCTCCCGTGTGCCATCATGTTTTGTTTCCATCTTTGATCTAGTAACATGCTCCATAAAATAAAATCCCCTCTTAAAAGCTATCGTCCAGGTGCACATTGTCTTTCTGATTCATGACAATGGCCAATATGGTTGCAAATTAGATTATGAAGCCCTGGAATCAGGTTGGCCTGTTGCTTGTGCTCATGCCCGACCTTACAACTTACAGTACGTCATCCATTCAAAATCCATGACAGGCCTTAATTTTTTGTGGCTATAAATTTTAGAGCTAGTTAAATATGCACAGATGTCACACAAAATATAGTGGGTCATATCCCTCCGTGACTATATCAGACTACTCTTATTTCACTGTCGCTTCAAGACAATATTTTATCCGAAATGTTGGTTTTCTTAATCATGTGATTATCAGATAACAGAAAATGACTGTCAAATGCATTTATCAACCAACTACAACAACAACAACACATTCTACAAATCAAAACATTGCATGAATATGAAGGTGTGTTACCAATGGCTATCCTCAATTCGAAATGAAGATTATTTGAAGGGCCGGGTTCGTCTGACACGTCAGTTTTAAAGCACTAAACTTCCTTCTCAAAGATGACAGTTGCCTCCGACGCCACCAACAATTCTAATACGAATGTAGCTTCTCACAAATGTCAATGTTGTGGCGTGATAAAGGTCACCAGTTGTAATCAACGATTTCATTGGCTTAGAAGTCGGTCAGGCAATAGTATCGCATCCTCGTCATAAAATTTATGTGTCAGTGGGTTATTTAAAGAAAATTACTGTTTTACCATACGCGATTTGAAATACGGTCTTGTATCTGTTGTTTCTGTGTATTTAAGCACACTGGAATCAGCGTAAATAAACGTATTTCTGTGAATTAATATAAAAGTCTGAGGTCTGTTTCAGTCGCTGCTGAGGACAACGCCCTTCTTTTCGACCAATCAATGGGCTTCTGATAATTCAGAATGAAAGTAAAATCTTACCTTGGCCGAAGTGCTTGCAGCGGAAACATCATTCTGACGGACACATTTTCAGGTTGTTCTTAGTCGTTATTTTGGGAATGTCAGTCTAATAACATGCATCAATAAAGAGCGATTATTGCTGAACGCTCTTTATATTGCCCTGTCAATTTTATGTCCGACATCATGACTATGCAATGGTGACGATAATTGGACATACAATGGTAACTCTTTAAGAGGCGTACATTATTATTTTTTTTATATTTAATATGTACAAGCTTGAACGATAATGTGACAATTTTTGATCACGGAATTTTTCTGAAATGTTAATTTGATGACAGCAGTGTCGGAATATCTCTAAAAAATGCATTAAATTCCGGCTAAGTACAAAGGAAAAAATACAGAAATATAGTGCCTACTGCATCTCTAATCTCATAGAAAATAGACCCAATGAGGACTAGAGCTTTTCACAAAAAACCTAGACTACATATAATCATTGATTTACCTAAGTGGATGTAACTCCATGTCAGTTATTGTAAATTACCTGCGCTCTTAGTCTTATGCATTCACTCATCTGCAGATTAATTCATTTTAGAATTAGCTCCAGGTACCTTTACTCCTTCAGTAACACTATGGGGTAGAGATACACAATATTCTATTTGATTTTCTTGGAGTAGTGCCAGAGTTTTGTCAAGACGAACCCCTCATGTCTCCTGCGAAAGTACCGAAAGTACAGACCTACACAAATATGCACGCTACAATTTCGGTGGCCTCACCTTCATTCCTTGCAGATTGCAAGGCTTGAAGTTCATCACCCCATGTTAAAAACTCGCCGCCATCAAGTTGCGTGAATTTGACTGACCTTAACATTTTGTCTGCTAAATATAAATGCACACGGACAATATGTCTAAATAATGTGCATTTGGCCAGCGCTAAATATCCCTTACTGTAAATCTGACACATTTGGGGCTGTCTCTCACCATAACTGTCTCGACTGCATGGCTAAAATGAGAGTTTCTCCTCAGCAAAACTGAACATGTACAATAAACACATCCTTATGTTGAATGTTGTATAGAATTAAAGCAGATGTCTACAAATCTTAGACAAAATTTTGGTGATAATTTTGTGTAGGACATTGATGGTTTTAAGCATGGGCTTTGTTCTTGCTTTGTGAGTGAGAATAGATATAGGCTGAATTGTCGTAGTGTTTAAGAATGAATAAGATGAACAGCATTTAAGTTCATGTGTTTTCATATCAATACTATTTGTTTTCTGTGGTAGAGATATAATTTGGAAGGCTTTGGGATTTTGCTCTACTAACATTTCCCTGTGTTTCAGCCATGTTAAGTGAATGTTCTGGTCCTTCACTTTGACCTCTCACCATGCTAACTCCAGCATTTGAAATAAACCAAGATGGAAACCTTCCTGATCATTGTCATCAACGCACCCTTTTGCAAAGGTAACTGTTTGTTGCTAAATGAGGTATGAAAGATTACATATGTATGTCTCTAAGGATAGTAAACTGTCATGTAATGTTACACTACAATCTGTTAATGGAAATATGGACAGTGTTATATTGTTTTCTGGATTGCGATATTTATGAGTGACACAACAATGTTTTCTCTGCAGGTATCTGAGGTAGAGACATTTGTTGAAGGCAACGAATTTAAGTTTTACTCAAAGCCTTACTTCCTAAGGTATGTTCTAAGTTTTTTTTAAAACCATACTAAAGTAATCATCTTAATTTTTGAATGGGTGCCTGTTTTCTCAGCATTTCTCTGTGCACACTATGCTGAAACATTGTTTTGTCTGTTACTAAATACAATGTAAAATATGCTGTTAATGTGCACAAATGTGTTTTGTTGATGAGTAATATCAGATCGAGGATAGAGAAAGCAGAGAAGCTTAACAGTGTGGACTTTTATTCTGAATGAACACTTCCAATTTTGTAGGTTGACTCTTCCTGGCAATTTGATTGAAGATGGTCGAGAGGCGGCATCCTATGACACAGATTCAGGTGACTTCTCGAAGGCTTTTATAAAACATTTGATCATTGAGGTAGACTTGATGTACCAAAACTACATCCCTGCTGATAATACATGTATTCATGTTTCTTAATCCTGTAACATTATTTCTAAAACATCTGATGTAATGCCATTTAATTATGTATATTATCATGCTCATTTTTATTTAGAAATTGTGATGTTCATTTTATTTCATCACATATTCCTCCATTAATCATTTTTAAGGGACTAACACTTGAAAAACATTTTACTCTTCTGTATGTGGAATTGTCCAAATATCATGAGGAAAATAATGTGTTCAGCCGGCACTCCAGCACCAAGAATTATGTTTGGTACCATTGATAATTTCATTTTATTAGTAATGGCTTAAAAAAAATAACTATCCATTTTTAACATGAATACATTTCTAAAGGTGTATTCACAATCCGAGTGCCTAAGGAGAAGGCTGGACAAAAATTTGATGGGCTGGACATGTTAACAAAGTTATTAGCTCCTAAAGGTCAAGTCACAGCAAAACAGCCTCTGATTGAAGTTTTAGGTATGTTGATAGTTCATCCTTACCCATGTTTTTACCATTATTAAAAAGTTCTTGCTGAATGATAAAATTTTGTCATTTTAACACTGTTTGATTTATTGTAGCTTCAAAAACAACCATAATGTTTATTTCACTAAGTCTGTTCTGTAGCAGGATGAGATAATTACTGCACAAATCTCACTAGAACATCATGTCACACTGAATTTGATATGCACTACATTATGAACATGTAATAAATATGGATGGATATGTAGACGTCTTCACTCTGCCTTTGATTTTTTTTTTTTGATCACGCAATTCTGGCAAATGGAAAAATATGTTCATTTTTCTTTTAATCAGAAGACAAAGACCAAGGTGCAACTGCCACTGAGGCACCCAATGATGAAGAGGAAGAATTTCAATGGTTTATTGAGCAGGATCCTGTAGAAGATGGGGAAGTAACTCTGGATGGACCCAAGTATGGCTTTGCCCATCTCAGGAGTGGTGTTTTCTCTCGCTTAAAGTAGGTTTAGCTAATCTAGATGTGTGCGTTCATTGATTAGAATGGCCGAAAAACATCTGTAAAGAATTGATTCATTTTATTATTTTAATTAATTTCATTGTGGTAAACTTGTTTTTTTTTTTTTTAAATCTCCTGTTTTTATACCATATCATGGTTATGTCAATAGCAGTGATAACAAGAGCAAAATCTTGTATTGTTTCTTTCATATTTGTCATCAGAGTATGGTGACAATTTTTAGTAATTGTTTCTCAATTTAGAAGCATTGTTAATGTTAATACATGTACACTTTGTGCTTGACAGTCTGAGCTGGGGTTGATTGTTGATTTAGAAGAGCCAGACACCACTCCTGCCCCAGAGAGACAGAAACTTCGCAAGGCAAAAGAAGATGACAAATTTGATGATGACCACTATCTGTAAGTACCTGAAGTCATGCAGATGTCTTACTTGCGTGTGAACTGTAGCAGGGCAAGAAAATTTCTATTGCCAATCCACAGCTTTTGAGCCATAACAACAACAGAATGCAAATAATGTTCCTGCTAACTGGCTACTTGCCTCTCTTTGAACACGGCAGCATTCAAGTTTAAATAAAGCTACCAGGGGAATATAATTAGTTTCTTTTCAATAATTTATACTGAAACTCTTCTATGAACATAATTCAAAAGATTAATCTACTCCTGTTTAATCAGTTTACAGTTTTTTATATACCACTGTATTTAAAATTGGCAGTATGACTATTGTGCAGTAAATTGACTGTCACACCACAAGGGGATATCACTCTGTTGTGGAAGCACCTTTGGCTGAAAGCTGCTAAATTTTAAAATATTAATTTTTAAACACTGTGTTGCTGGCCTTTATTATTATACCATTTGGTCACACTAAAGAGAGAATGATACATGGCAAATTATTTTATTCAGAGCTGATCTCTATGGTGATGATGTCATTCAAGAACTGCTGAGATATACACCTCCTTGGTGTGAAGAGCTCCTGAACAAGGACGATAACCCAGACCATGGTAACCACCACGTTCACAGAAACTACAATGCTTAGTGTTAAAGCTAAACACATAGTAAATTCTTTAACAATTAGATGTAATACCTTCAGCAGTGTTGATTGAAGCAAAATATTCAAATGTTTTATAAGGCTTGTGATAATGCATAAATTTCTACTCTTTCAACCCAGACTTGGTCTTCCTGAGAACGTAAGTGTTCTTTCATTATTTTTCAGTTATTTTTTCTGAATCTGAAAAAGAGAAGTTGAGGAAACTTCCCAACAAAGAATGTATCCTTGGCATGATAAGTTTTGTGAGGATGTGATTCGAATATCTTTGGGAGAATTTGGTGAAGTGGAGGGAGGGTCAGACATTCCTCAAATTCAGCGTTAAGATGTTGGACTCCCAAAGAGCTGGCAGACAAGCTTGGGGCTATCCCTGAAGTTTTAGGTCATCCACCCTTATTATTTTTGGGGTCATGGTGACAATAAACAGTCAACAAAGCAGCATGACATAGTTTTAAGAACACTTAAGCATATAAGCACACTGGATTTCATCACCCATAAAACTAACCATCATTGTAGTTAAAGTGAAAATTTTATTTAGGATG